>NW_012098621.1:345915-349079 GCF_000951045.1 Mandrillus leucophaeus | reverse complement strand
CAGATAAGGCTGTCTTGGAAATGCTATGTCTGGGAAGCCCGATGGTCACCTTGACTCCTTTCTTTGTTACCATCAGTCTTTGACTTATGCCAGCTTGCCTCTTAAAAGCTTTAAACATTTGTCTCCGTATCCTTGTTGCTTGCCTTGTTCTTGTTGCTTGCTTGTTTGCCCTCAGAGCGATTCCCCCGGTGTTGTAGGAAGGTACATCTCCCTTGTCAACTGCCTTCCAGGTAGGTTTGGCAATGAGAAGCACTGTTGGAAGGCTGGAAGGTGGGAGGAGGGGGAAGGTCAGGGTATTTCTCCTTCCTTTCTCTGTCTCTGATGGCGTCTTCCCCAGGACCGCTCTTTCCTCGTGCCAGCCGGCCCCACCATAGTTGTAGCTCATACCAGCCAGCCCCAGCCTCTGGCTCCGGTGACTCTACCTCTTCCCTTTTCCTGCCAGCTTCGGGACGGCAGTGCTTCCTGCTTTTGCTATCCTCCAAATTGCCGTCTTTTTCTCTCTTTGGCTTTTTGTCAGTTTCATCACTAGATGAGCAATTCACCACATTAATTTTCCTCTCTGAAACACCCAGGGTAGTTTCCGTTTTTCTAACTTACAGTCCCCCCTTACGCTCACTATCACCTTCCTACCTCCTGATTCAGACCCGGGGCACCCCTCACCTACACTTTCTTTCTTCTTCTTTTCTTTTTTTTTTTTTTTTTGAGATGGAGTCTTTTTCTGTTGCCCAGGCTGGAGTATAATAAAAGTTTGTAAAATCTATCACCAAGTATCTTTAATATGTATTATGTGTTGAACAGGTAAACTTTGGGATATATATGTTTTATTAAAATACATTATTAACATTTATTTTACCTTTTTGGTAATTTGCTGTTTGTTTATTTATTTATTTATTTGAGACAGAGTCTTGCCCTGTCGCCCAGGCTGGATTGCAGTGGTGCTATCTCAGCTCACTGAAAGCTCCGCCTCCCGGGTTCACACTATTCTCCTGCCTCAGCCTCCTGAGTAGCTGGGACTACAGGCGACCGCCACCACGCCTGGCTAATTATTCGTATTTTTAGTAGATACGGGGTTTCAGGGTTTCACCGTGTTAGCCAGGATGGTCTTGATCTCCTGACCTCGTGATCCGCCCACCTCGGCCTCCCAAAGTGCCAGGATTACAGGCGTGAGCCACCGCGACTGGCCCAATTTGCTGTTTTTTTAAAATATCTCTATTGCAAAATTGTAAAGCACATGTGTGGCTTGCATTCTATTTCTTTGGGGGAAGCACTGCCCTAGACTACTTAAAATGGTATGGAAGGCCCCGATCTCACCACTCCGTCCCGCTGCTCCAGGCTCACTACTTACCACACGCTGCTTCCCATCCTGGGCTCTGCAAATACAGTCAGTCCTGTCCCCCAAAGCCCAGCCCCCGGCTCTGTAAATACAGTCAGGTCCTGTCCCCCAAATCCCAGACCTCCCCATATCAATTAGAGTTGCACTCCAGCCACTAGGGGTCATACTGTCCTCCATCCACAGCCTCATCCCACCAGGGAGAGGAACGGAACGCTGAGAAGGGTACAGGAGAAGCAACTGGAGTGCTGAGTTAGAGGGTGAAAGGTTGCACATGAAAAATTATTGTGCCCTCCTGAAGGATTTTTCTGGATTTCCTTCCCTTAGTCATGGATTCTTCCTTTGGATTTTTGTTGATGCTCTTGAATCACTCGCTCACCCTGAGGCTCATAGTCCAATCTGGGCTCAGGTTCCAGCCTGTAATATGAGAAATCAAATTCTCCCTTTCCTTGCCTCCACTTAAAGCAGGGCTGCAAACTCGCATGCATGGTTCCACACAGCTCATCAGCCTAAAGCACTACTGTAGTAGACCCTGCCACTAATAAAATGGCCTTGCCAGTGTACTTCCTGAGACGGTGGCACTCACTGGGGAGCCTGCAGTGGAAGGAGGATGAAAGATAGGCTTCTAGGTTTTAGGTATCTTGATCCAGATGCATAGCTAATGTACACCATGCTGTCTCTTGGCTCTGAGCCTTTGTTTCTGTGTCTTTTGCTCCACCCTACTCCCCACCACTTACTCTTCCTCCCTCTGCTAACTTCACTTGTTCTTAAAGGGTACATTTTAGATATACTTCCAGGAATGCTTTCCCAACCTCAGGAATACTCTGAATATAACTCCAGTGTTGGATTTAATTTATCTTATTTTTACTGATCTGTTAATATGTGTCTCCCCCTCATTGAACGGTGAGAGACTTAGTAATAGCAACTGCATTTTGTTCATCTTTGATTGTAGTGCCTGACTGTAGTAGATAATCAGTTAATAATAACAGGATAAATGGATGGATGGATGGATGGACAGGTAGATGGGTGAGTGGATGATGAATCCTTTTCTGATACAATGTCTTACACATATTTTGGGATCAATAATACTGTTTGATTAATTGAAAGTTAGGTTCCAAGATTTGCTCATTAAACCAAGCTACAGAACCAAAATAAGAACCAGATTGTTGACCTTGCTGCCAGTATTTTTATATGTCAGGAATATCCTCAGATCTGGATTAAGTTTAGCGCCAGTTCAGAGGTACACCCAGACAAACATGGAGCCAGGTTGGTAGAGTCAGTGGCTGCCAGGGCTCCAGCAGGACAAGCAGCTCATTAACCAGAACTGTCTCTCTTAGATGTCACTTTACTAATTTCTCAATTAACAATTAAATGCATTACTGTTATTCTTATCTTGAGAGTGTACTGAATTGAGAAGTCGGAAGCCTGAGTTGTTAACACCTGACAATTATTAACTAGGTTTTCTTGAGAAAGCCATTGACTCTCTCTAAATCAGTTTGTTCATCTGCAAAATGGGAGTAAGAATATCCACTCTGCCTATTTCACCAAATTGTGGTGAGAATCAAATGAGATTCAGGAGATTCAATATGTCAAGAACTTTGTAAACCATTGGGTGTGGTGGCTTACGCCTGTAATTCCAGCACTTTGGGAGGTCCAGGTGGGTGGATCATGAGGTCAGGAGTTCAAGACCAGCCTGGCCAAGATGGTGAAACTCTGTCTCTACTAAAAATACAAAAATTAGCCGGGTGCAGTGCCAGGTGCCTGTAATCCCAGCTACTCGGGAGGCTGAGGCAGGAGAATTGCTTGAACCTGGGTGACAGAGGTGGAAGTGAGC
>NW_012098621.1:329738-345577 GCF_000951045.1 Mandrillus leucophaeus | reverse complement strand
TAAAACTATGCAATAGGTCTATGCAATAGGGACTGCTT
This sequence comes from Mandrillus leucophaeus, assembly GCF_000951045.1. NCBI lineage: Eukaryota > Metazoa > Chordata > Mammalia > Primates > Cercopithecidae > Mandrillus > Mandrillus leucophaeus. The sequence continues at coordinate 345,539 of NW_012098621.1, read as the reverse complement.
TTGCTGATACACAAATTTGTGTGTGCATGAAGATACACATGTATATATGTTGGTGTGTGTGTGTAGACTGGTCATCACTTCATTGAGAACTGCATTTCTTTTTTGTTTTTTCTTTTTTTTGTTTTTCTTTTCTTTTTCTTTTTCTTTTATTTTAGACAGAATCTCGCTCCGTCTCCCAGGCTGGAGTGCAGTGGCATGATCTTGGCTCACTTCAACCTCCATCTCCCGGTTTCAAGCGATTCTCCTGCCTCAGCCTCCTGAGTAACTGGGATTACAAGCCTGCACCACCATGCCCGGCAAATTTGTTGTATTTTTTAGTAGAGATGGAGTTTCACCATGTTGGCCAGGCTGGTTTTGAACTACTGGCCTCAAGTGATCCGCCTGCCTTGGTCTCCCAAAGTGCTAGGATTACAGGCACGAGCCTCCGCGCCCAACCAAGAACTGCCTTTCTTTATTTCTAGTTCTACATTGTCTTTTTCTATTGGTATTATGTTTACTTGATCAAATATTAAGGCTGTTATTTAAACTATAACTTGTAGTAGACTGAATAAGATATCAGGTTCTAATCTCTGGAACCTATAAATGTTACCTTACCCGGAGGCAAAAAGGTCTTGGCAGATGTGATTAAATAAAGGATTTTGAGATAGGGAGATTATCTTGGATTATCCAGGAGGGCCCTAAATTTAATCACAAGTGTCCTTATAATATAGAGGTAGAGGGAGATTTGACACACTGACAAGGAGAAGACAACACGACCACCAAAGCAGAGATCAGTGAGATGCAGCCGCAAGCCAGGGGATGCTGACAGCAGCTAGAAACTGGGAGAGGCAAGGAATGAATTCTCCTCTAGAGTCTCCAGAGGGAGTGAGGCTCTTGACAGCTTTATTTTAGTTTCAGCCCTGTGAAACTGATTTCAGATTTCTGCCTCTAGAACTATGAGAGAATACATTTCTGTTGCTTTTAAGCCACGAAGTTTGTGAGAATTTGTTACAATGGCATTGGCAGACTAACACAGACTCTTCATGTAATTGGGAAGAAGGATACTTTATTATAAAAATTATCTGTAGGTCAGTAATTCCCAGCCTTTTCTTCAAGCGTTTAATAAAAATGTGTTAATTGAGTCCAGTGAGGTGCCTGGAATGGTGCTAGGTGCAGTGAGAAACATAAAAGAAATTATCTCCTAGAGGGGCTTGTCATCTAGTTGAAGAGTCAAAACAGAACAGTCACGTATCTCTTAATATGGAGGTGCATTCTGGGAAATGTGTCATTGGGCAATTTTGTGATTATACTAAGATCATAGAGTATATACTTAGACGAATCTAGGTAGTATAGCCTACTATACATGTAAGCCATATAGTATAGCCCATCGTGCCTAGGCTACAAACCTACACATGATGTGCTATACTAAATACTGTAGGCAACTGTAACACAATGGTAAGTATTTATATATCTGAATATAGAAAATGTACAGTAAAAATATGGTATTCTAATGTTATGGGACCATTATCATACCTATGCTCCATCATTGACTGAGATATTATGGGCACATGACTGCAGATGTAAAACAATTAGCACAATTCAAGACAGTGGCTAAACTGGGGATAAATTGTTCAGCATGCAGTTCTAAGTGAAGTGAATGAATGAGCAAAAGCAGGGGCCAGGATGAATGGGGAGCCTGGCAGACGCTTGGGTGCACAGCTTCTGATGGGAGAAAGTAGAAATAAGTTCAGTGTTTAGGAAAGGTTTCTTTGCAAAGGAAAAATCAAGCAGTGGAATATCAGCCAGATATTAGAGGTAGCAGGGTGCCATTGACTGTTTTGGCACAGAAAGGTGAAAAAATGAAAGTCGTATCCAAAGAACACTAATTTGTGTCTGATGAAGCAAGCTATATGCTCCAGTTTGTTTATCAGTCTCCTTTCTCCTAATAGGTACAGTATGACGTTAGCTTTTAGAATCTTTTTTTCTGAGAAACATTTAAGAAAGCTGTGATGCTGCTTAAGATAATTAGGAAAATGTTGGGATGTCATAAACAAGAGTTACAACTCCTTCTCTCAATATTCCCAATTAGATGTGATTGACAGATCCTTAGATTTCACCAGCTTGTGACTTACAAACAACAGCATTCTCCTTTTAGTATTTAAGTTACAAGAAAGCTCCCTTTCATAGGCCACAGGAAGCCAATTTTCCTACTGGTCTCACCTCTCAGGTGGTTTCTGGGCATCCTGGAGGAAGGTGTATCTATAGAACCCTGGCTTTCTGGAGCTCCACAAATCCTCTGGTCCATCCTGCATCTGGCTTGTCAGGCTGCCTGTACCCCTGTACCTGTTGCTCTGAGCAAGAACTCTGGTTACTCCCTTTAGTCCTCACAACTCAGCCATGACCAGGCTGTGGTGGGACAAACAGACCTCCAGCATAAGGAGTAGCAGGCACTGCTGCTGGAAGGGAGCTCCTGGAGTCATGCACCCAGATCCAGTCTCAGAGCAAAGGAATTTGAAAGGAAACTTCCATCAGCCTTCCATATGGTGAGGCCAGATCAACCCCCACCAAAAACCATGGCCAGGTATCTACCTCCCTTGGAGTCCAGTCTCAGGACGAGAAGTTCTCACACGAGGTTGGTGGACATTTCTCTTGAGTAGGCTTAACCCGCGTGCTTGGATAGGCTTCCCTCATGGCCCAGACAAGGCATTCAAATGGTTGGTTATATGTTTCCTGGACTTAAATATCATCTTGTGGGGGACACTGTTGTGAAATCTGGAAAGCCCTGGTCCAGGCCTGGCCCACCCCGCATGGCCTTCCTCAGTTTTAGGTGAAGCTTAGGGTGACAGCATGGCAGGCACTGCTCCCTCCTGCCCAGGTCACATACCTCCTGTGGGACATATTTGGAACCAAGACATACAAATAACTTCAGGAAACAACAGGAATCTTCAAGGACAGTCCAATTTAAAGTCCAACATTTCCTAACACCCCTCTTTAACTTGATGAGAGCAAAATCTCATGAAATGTACACTTAGTTTTTATTACTGTGCAGAACTTTTAATAAGTCAAGTTGCAATAGCCTTAGTTCAATGATGATTTTATATTTTTCCCAAAACAATGTGTGCATTTTTGCTCCATATTTGTAAAAAGCAAAGGGCCCATTAATTATTTCCAATGCAAGGAAATGTATTAGAGACAGAAATCTTTAACTGGTATTCCTCCAGCTTTTGAGAATAAATTAAAATCCTGTCTCCCCTGTACTCCATTTCATACTTATTGAACCCCAAATGTGATCCAACACATATTTACTTATTCATTCAACAAATATTTTTATTTTATTTATTTTTAAGACAGAGTCTCACTGTGTTGCTCAGGCTGGAGTGCAGTGGCGTGATCTTGGCTCACTGCAACCTCCATCTCCCAGGTTCAAGCGATTCTCCTGCCTCAGTCTACTGAGTAGCTGGGACTACAGGCGCCTGCCAACACGCCCAGTTAATTTTGTGTGTGTGTGTGTGTATTTTTAGTAGAAACAGGGTTTCACCATGTTGGCCAGGCTCGTCTTGAACTCCTGACCTCAAATGATCTGCCCACCTTGGCTTCCCAATGTGCTGGGACTACAGGCGTGAGCCACCATGCTCGGCCTATTCAGCAAATATCTTTAAATGCCTACTGTATCAAGCACTGCTGCAGACACTTGGGGATACAGCAGTGAATGAAGTGAAATCCCTGCCTTCAAGGTGTCTGGTGTCTACATTCTTGTGAGGGGAAGCAGTGAATACACACAAAAAAGCTATGCTTTATCAATTACCAGGAACAAATAAAAACCAGAGTAAAGGGATAGAGAGTTACAGTGAAAGGCTATTTTCAGAAAGGTGAAAAGGGGAGGTTTTTCTGATAAGAATATTATCTGAGCAGCATCCTGAATTAGGGAAGGGCTACGGCAGAGACTGCCACTACCCTCCAGCATCCTTTTTCCTCTTATTGTTTTTATTGATAGAGCCTTCAGAGTTTGTACTGAGCAAATGAATGACAGTTCCTGACTACATTTCCCAGCTCTCCTTGCAGCTACGTGTGCTGCAGACTAAGTTTGAATGTGAGCAAAAATGATGTGGCAACTTTTAGGCCATCTCCTTAAAGGCACATGTCTTTTTCCTGCTAACTGGGATATGATGATAACTGGATCAATCTATTATACCATATACTGAGGATGGCACAGCTGACCTGCCATCTCCACCTTTACATGAGAGAGAAATAAAATTCTGATCTTGAATTAAATCACTGTATTTTGCTACAGTCACTTAGCTAATTTGGACAACAATTTGTGTGGGTATCTAGCGAAGCACCTTTCTAAGCAGAGGAAACAGTGCCCGCAAAGGCTTAAAATAGGAGCTTACATGAAATACTCAAGAAGCAGCAAGGAGGTCAGTGAGGCTGGAATGGAGTAGTAGGAGATGAGATCAGAAAAGCATCAGAGGACAGAGAATGGAAAGCCTTGGAACCTCCATTAAATGGGCTTGAGATTTCGTTCTTGGGAGCTGTGAATGCTCTGTTTGGGCAAAGGAGTGACTTTATGTGACTTTTGTTTTTAAAAGACATTCTGGCTGTTGTGTTGAGAATAGAACAAGGAGACAAAGGTGGAGAAGTGAAGAGACTAGTGTAGAGGTTATCGCACAGTTCAGGTCAGATATTATGGCTACTTGGACTAGGGTGGGAATGGTGGAGGTGCTGAAAAATGTATTTTTCTAAAGTGTATTTCTAAAGTAGAGATGCTTGGATGTGCTTATGCATTGTGAACGAGAGAGAGAGAGAATTAAGGGTGATGAATATAAAAGGAAAGGGGATTGGCATAGGAATTAGAAATTCATGTGCAGAGATCTGGAGGTTGGGTAGGAAGTGGGACTTGAACTTTCTTCACTCATGAGCTTCGGAAGAACACCTCTTTGCATGATAGTAATTACTTTCATCTCAGCTTTCACCAATCGGATTCTACAAAATGCACTCAGCCTTCAGTCTCTCCTCTATGTGATCTTTACCACGTCTTCCGGTCTTTATTCTGAACAATTACTTTGCCCATTGATCCTTCTGAAGACGTGTTTGGTGTCAGCAGAAGATAGTGATCTCTGAGTGGCATACCTCAATTATCTTCTCTCAAAAGCACTCAGGAAAAAGGAACGTGAGAACAAGGATATAGAATCAATGTTGAGATATGCATTGTAATTCGAGAAAGGATGAGAGGTTCCTCCAGGTCAGAAGGAAGGAGAAATATCAGGCCTGGGACTGTGAGAAAGAGTGAAAATAGAGCAGCGGTAGAGAAAGAGCAGAGGGTGAAAAGTATCAATGACTGTGAAGTGAACCAGAGGCCAGGAGGGGTGGTGACAGCTCACGCTGGGGAAGAGCAAACACAAGGATTGACCTTGCTTCTCCTTCACTCTGAAGTGGTGCCGTCTTTAGGTATCCTGTAAATTGCTAGGATTAACTAATCTTGAGGAAGTAGCCCCAGGAAAATTGTCATGCCTTTCAATTGTAAATTAGATTTAGCCCAGTTGTTCTTATAGAAAAATATGGCAAATATTATTAAAATCTTTGTCCAAAGACATACAAATGACTTGATATAGAAAATCCTAGCCGGGAGCAGTGGCTCATGTCTATAATCCCAGTACTTCGGGAGGCTGAGGTGGGGGTGGATCAGGAGGTCAGGAGTTCAAGGCCAGCCTGGCCAAGATGGTGAAACCCCGTCTCTACTAAAAATACAAAAAATTAGCCGGGCATAGTGGCAAGTGCCTGTAATCCCAGCTACTTGGGAGGCTGAGGCAGAGAATTGCTTGAACCTGGGAGGCGGAGGTTGCAGTGAGCCAAGATTGTGCCACTGCACTCCAGCCTGGGCAACAGAGCAAGCCTCTGTCTCAAAAAAAAAAAAAAAATTCCTACTTCATTTCCAGGGGAAACACTCTCCATGTCAGTTGCAAGCCATGTAGGATCACTCAAATCCAAACTTCAGGGATGGTTTTGTTTTCCATTTGCTAAAAGGATGTTTCCTTCACTGAAAATGGAACAGAGACAGCCTTGACAAAGTCACCCTAAAGGTCGCAAAATATCCCGGACGATGCTGGGCATTGTAAAGCAAGATAAAGAAGGAAATAGTTTTAAAGCAGGGGAGTGACAGATTAAAAGCATGTTTAAGCAAGAGGTGACTTCTTAATCGTGCTCTCTAATGATGATTTGTATCTAATGATCAAATGTAACATAAAAATTAAGATGACTAGAATTTCAGTATTATTTACATATAAGTTTCTGTTTGAACTTCTGAGGGTACAAAGGAAGTATGATCAAACCGTACATATTTTATGAGTCCCAAAACCATGTCACATTTGAGTCTGTTCCTGTTTCTAACAGCATTAAAAAAAATATATCAGACTGGGCATGGTGGCTCACACCTGTAATCCTAGCACTTTGGGAAGCTGAGGCGGGCGGATCACTTGAGGTCAGGAGTTCAAAACCAGCCTGGTCAACATGGTAAAATCCCGTCTCTACTAAAAATACAAAACAATTAGCTGGGTGTGGTGGCTGGTGCCTGTAATCTCAGCTACTCGGGAGGCTAAGGCAGGAGAATCGCTTGAAAATTGGAGGCGGAGGCTGCAGTGGGCCGAGATCACGCCACTGCACTCCAGCCTGGGTGACAGAGTGAGACTCTGTCTCAAAATAAATAAATAAATAAAATAACACAGAAGCCAAAGTGGTTGCTTCAAATCTAGGTACACCTGATAATGACTTCTTGTTATTGTCATCTTCGTCATCATCATCATCACTAACATTGGTGGTGTCGATGGTCAGTAAACATTTATACAGAGTCTACAAGGTTTAAGGCATTGGACTGGAAAAAGGAAAACCAAAAGACTATAAGATATAGTTACTTTTTCCAAATGACTTGGGATCCAGTTGGAGACACAAATTAACAGATAAATACAGTTTAAAAGTGTGTACTAGTCAGGAACAGCCAGGTTATGCTCCAGAAATAAATAATCACTACATTTCAGAGGATTATAACAGAAAGGTTTTTTTGCACTCTTACTGCATGACCATCTCTGGTTGGCATGGGGGTTTTAGGTATTGTAGTCACTCAGGAAGCCAAGCTTAGTGGGGGCATTCTACTGACACTAGCTTCTACAATCATCAAAGGAGGAAAAAAGGAAGGTCATGAGTCACTCAGTTGTTCTGACAGCTTCTTCCTAGATGTTACACTTGTTGCTTCTGCTCAGTTGTCATTATCTAAAGCAACTGCATAACTACGCCTAACGTCAAAAGAGTGGGAAAGTGTGATTCTACCGTAAGCTGGGACAACACAAATGCCTGCCACAAAACGTACATGTTAAGAGTCAAAAGAATTATATAGTCCATGTACTGTAGAAGTTTAGAGGAGGTAGTAAGCCATAAGAGCTGGGATATTCATTCATTTATTCACTCATTCATTCATTCTTATATTCAATGTACATATATTGAGCACCTCCTAGTGCTGGGTACTCTTCTAAGTAGTGATCATAGAGCCTCAGACAAAACCTCCAAGAATCCCTGCCCTCCTGAAGATTACCTTCTAGTGGAGGAAGACCTGAGCAAGGCCTTGAAAGATGAGTAGAATTTAAATAATTATAGAAGGAAAAATATTCTAAGCATAAGGAATAGAGTTTGTTTCACATGAAACCGGAAAGGCATCAGAAATAAAAGAATAGTAAAGTCACTTCATGAATATAACATATTTGCTGGGGGGTGGGAAAATCACTTGAGGCCAGGAGTTTGAGACCAATCTATTCAACAGAATGAGACCCTGTCTCTGTAAAAACATTTTTTTTAAGTAGCTGAGCATAATGGTGCTTGCCCATAGTTCCAACCACTTGGGAGGCTGAAGTGGGAGGATCCCTTGAACCCAGAAGTTCGAGTGGCCATGACTGTGCCACTGCACTCCAGCCTGGGTGACAGAGCAAGACCCAATCTCTTAAAAATATATATATATAAAATAAAAATAATTTATTTTACTCCTATGTAATTTAAGACCTTTTTTACAAACCACAATCACATGGTTTAAAAAAATAGTGTTTGCATAACATGGAATTAATATCGATGTTTTAAATTAATAGTTGAAATAAATTACATGAAATACTTTTATTCACTATGTTCTTACTAGATTATATATAATGATTTAGATATGTTTCACTAGTAATTTTTTAATATGTCTTTATTAAAATCCTTTGCTAGTGGAATAATGTAATGATTATTGTTAATAATTATGATCTCTCTCGCATTGCTAAGGACTTAGTTATTTCCTTAAAAGCCCTCAGAAACCTTAAAATTTTTGTTTGATTTTTGCATCCCTATGGAATATGTCATCACATTTGAAAATAAATTTTCTGGGATTCTGAAGGAAGGCAAAACAAGACAAATTTGTTTCTACTTTCATATAAATAAAATCATGAAAATAAATAACATCAAATACTCATATTAACACCTTTAGTTAATTTTAGTGGTCAATAAGGCCTTTACTAAACTCTAGATATAGATAGATGGAAAATTTTATTGTTAAAAATATTATCAAGCCACAAATTAGTGAGGACAAAGAGGTGACATCCTTTAACTTGAACAATACTCATCTATGGGAAGGGGAGATGACAAGATCTTCCCTGGCAGATATTTTCAGAGGATGGAAACTTACAGAAGATTTATGAAAAAACCAAAAAGATACTACCTCACACCCATTAGGATGGCTACTATTAAAAAATTAAACCCAGAAAATAACAAGTGTTGAAGAGGATGTGGAGAAATTGGAACCCTTGTGCACCGTTGGTGCCACTGCTATGGAAAATGGCATGGCAGTTCCTCAAAAAGCTAAATACAGAACTACCATATTACTTAACAATCCCACTTCTGGTACATACTTAAAAGAACTGAAAGTAAGGATTAGAACAGATACTTGCATATGTGCAGACATAGCAGCATTAGTCACAATATCCAAAAGATAGAAGCAACTCAAGTGTTCATATACAGAGGAATGGATAAACAAAATTTGAGAGATATATATACACACACATATACATATATATGGCTGAATAATTTTTCTCTATATATCTCTATATAAAGATATATAAATATAAAAAATTATTCAGCCTTAAAAAGGAAGAAAATTTGGACCTGCTACAATGTGGATAAACCTTAAGGACATTAAGTGAAATAAACCAATCACAAAAAGACGAATACTATATGATTCCATTTACATGAGGTACCTAGAGTAGTCAGATTCAGAGAGACGGAAAGTAGAACTGTGGTTGCCAGGGGCTGGGGGAAGAGGAGAAATAAGGATTTGTTCTTTAATGGATACAGAGTTTCAGTTTTCCAAGATCAAAAGAGTCCTAGAGATGGATGGTAGTGACATTGCACAACACTGTGAATATATGGACTTGACGCCACTGAATTGTGCCCTTAAAAATGATTAAGATGGTAAATTTTATGTTTATTTTGTCACAGTAAAAATAATTTAAAAATATATAAAGACACACAAAAACAACAGCAGAAATAAATTTAAAAATTTCCAGGCTTTGTAAAATCAGCAACCATTTCTTTTCTCTTCAGTTTGAGGCATCTCATTTTATGTTTTGCTCAGAGAGTAATTCCCTAATGTGATGCTTACACAGTCTCCACTGCCCAAAACTTGATGGCTCTGCTTGCTGCTACATTCCAAGAGTTCCTATCCTAATTAACATTTCACTCTAATAAGATGTTCTGGCTCCTAAAATGTTGATCTATCAGTTGTTGACATATCTTGGGAGATGGCCAGGCATAACTACAGTGGGATGGGCAGCCTTGGAAGAGCTGGGGAAATGGGCATCAGGGAATAAATTCCAAGAGAAAATGCAATCCGTAGAACAGGTAGCAGGGTAGGGCTAACCCACAAGTTAGCACGGAGCACTGTGTGGTTCATCACAAGGTTGCAGGGTGTCCCAACACGGAATTCTGGTGGGTGTTGATATTCTGTGATCCAACAAGGACTTAGGCCAACAGAAGGTATTGGGGAAGGTTGTTAGTAGTTTATGGTTAGGATGGTGATCCCCAGAGGGGAGATTAGCAAGAGCAAGGCAAGGCCCTGAGCCTCAAGAGACTGGGAAATTTGGCAGGTTCGAAGGCAACATTCTTAGCACTCAGAATGCTGGTTATTAGATCTTTCCACGGAGGTAGTCTGTCTAGGCTGACTGAGCCTGACTGCTAGAATGTGGGGCTAAAGTGTACACTCCTACTGCATAAAGTCAAGATTGGCTCAAGGTTGCATAGGGCATGGCTTAGGGTGGTGAGGACCATGGGCTCATCAACTAGTCAACCATGACTCACAATAAAATACAGTCATCCATTCTAGAGACACTGAACTTCAGGGTTATTTGTATTACAAGCAGCTTCTCAAATATAACAAGACTGTTAGTAGTAAAGAATCTAGCACCCTAAAGACCACAATGCATGTTAGAATTTATAAACCCACGACACAAAGGCTATTTTGAGGTGGAAGCACATCGTGCTCTGGTCTGGAAGGAAAAATCTTGGCTAAACACCCGTCTCTAATATTTCTTTGGTGTAATCAACAAGCGCTGTGCGCTTCTACTTGGCCTCCCAGAGAGAAGCCTGAGTAGAGAGAAGCCATTGACCCTAGTGAGGAGACCCCAAATCAAAACAGTGCTCTGTTTATGAAATATGATGTAATTTTATATGGCATCCACTTCAAGTCCAGAGGGGAGGGTGCACAAAACCTTGGGCTTCACCACAGAGAGACAGAGAACCTAAAACACCTACAAAGAAAGAGCTTCTCCTTTAGGAGCTTTGGGGAAGTGTCTGCTGTGGGTGCTGTTGTCAGAGCCTCTGAACTGGGTAGTGATGGCATTTTATTGAGGGGGAAACGAAGTCCGGGGAGCTGAAGTTGTTTTCTCAAGACCAGTTGTTGAGGCAATGGCAGTCCTGATTGCCATTGAATAGGATCTGACCGTGATGAGGTTAAAGGAGAATGAACTTTCTCAGGTCTGCCTGGGTGGGGCTCACCACAGCACCCATCATTGTGTCCCATGAAACTCTCCTCAGAACCATCAGCTCTAGGAAACCTCTGCTCCAGAATGCAGTTGTGAAGTCCTTTAGACGAGCCAGCCTAGCCCTTGAGGTACAGTGACTGCCCTTGTCCTTTAATTAAAAAAAAAAAAATTCAGGGCCAGTCGTGGTGGCTCACACTTTGGGAGGCTGAGATGGGCAGATCAAGGGGTCAGGAGATGGATTGTTAACATGGTGAAACCCCGTCTCTACTAAAAATACAAAGAAATTAGCCAGGTGTGGTGGTGGGCACCTGTAGTCCCAGCTACTTGGGAGGCTGAGGCAGGAGAATGGCATGAACTCGGGAGGTGGAGCTTGCAGTGAGCCAAGATTGTGCCACTGCACTCCAGCCTGGGCGACAGAGTGAGACTCCGTTTCAAAAAAAAAAAAAAACAAAAAAAAACCCACCAGGTAAAATTACAATATGCAGGTGGACAGTTCTGTGATGTTTGCTGAGAAGTAGGAAGCAGAACCACCCTCCAGGGAACCCTACTTTCCTCAGCATCAGCTACCCACCCTGTTCTGCATTTGGTCCGCTGCCTGAGTCTTGGTAGTTCAGCAGGTTGGCAGGCTGCATAACTGTTCAGGGGGCTAGACCTCTGACCTCTCTTCCTTTCCCGGACTGAGGACAATACCGTGAACCAGCCTTGGAAGATTGAAATCAGGTATTTTAAAGAAAAATACCCCTGGACTCAGAAATGCTCCAATTCATAGTGTGTTGTAATTCACCAATAACATATCTATGTTAGTTTCCTATTGTTGCTGAAACATACTGCCACAACCTTGGTGGCTTAAAACAACACAAATCTCGGGTGCAGTGGCTCATGCCAGTAATCCCAGCACTTTGGGAGGCTGAGGCGGGCCGATCACTTGAAGTCAGTAGCTCGAGACCAGCCTGGCCAACATGGTGACACCCTATCTCTACTAAAAATACAAAAATTAGCCAGGCATGGTGGCATGCGCCTGTAGTCAGTCCCAGCTCCTCAGGAGGCTGAGGCATGAGAATCACTTGAACCTGGGAGCAGAGGTGGCAGTGAGCCGAGATCACACCACTGCACTCCAGCCTGGGTGACAGGGCGAGACGCCCTCAAAAACAAAACAAAACAAAACAAAAACCGCAAATGTATTGCATTTATGGAGGTCAGGAGTCTGACATGAGTCTCACTGGGCCAAAGTCAAGGTAATGGCAGTCTTGCTGTCCATTCTGGAGGCCACAGGGGAGAATCTATTTTCTCACTTTTTCCAGGTCCTCAAGGCTGCCCACATTCCTTGGTTTGTGGCCCCTTCCATCTTCAAATCCAGCAATGACTGCTGGAGTTTCATATCATATCACTCTGACCTTGACTCTTTTGCCTTCCTCCTTCACTTATAAGGACCCTTATGATTACATTGGTCCTAACTAGACAATCCAGGATATTCTTGCCATTACACAATTAGCTGATTAGCAACACTAATTCTATCTTCAGCCTTAATTTCTTCTTGCCATTAACATCTCAAACATATTAACAGGTTTTGGGGACTATGGCATAGACAGCTTTGGGGGCCATTGTTCTGCTTACCAGAAGTTCCTTCCTTAGAACTTTTTTTGCAGGGATTGGGGGAGAAGAGGTAGGTAGCTAGAAAATACTGGGGCATGATAATGAGAGGAACCCGGGAAGCTCAAAGCATCAGAGCAATCACTGCAATTTCCTGAGCCCCAGGATGACTTCACAATGTAGAGACCTGTTGTCATTTTGTCCTTATCTCTCAGTTCACCCCAGGAGTATTTAAATTTCATCTGTTTGGTGGGGAGTGGATTCTCATTATATACATTTAATGTGTGTTTCAGACAACAAAGGAAAGGGCCTTTTCCCCAGGGCAGGTGGACAGTGCTCCTAAGTTAGTGGTTTTCGAAGTACAAGTCACAATCCATTAATGATTGTAATGAGTCCTGAGATGAGTTTAGTGGACAAGGGAGAGAGAGAGACGGGGGTATGTGGGGGGAAGAGAGAGAGAGAGGAAGAAGAAGAAAGAGGAAGAGGAGGAGAAGAAGAAAGAGGAAGAGGAGGAAAAGAAAGAGAAAGAGGAGGGAGAAAGGAAGGAAGGAGGGAAGGAAGGGAGAAAGAGAGGAAAAGAATAAAGATAAAAGAAATCAAAGTATATAGAATAGAAAATATTATGGCACAGCCATCACATGTTTTGAGGCTAAACATTGTTGCAGTTCTACCTACACCTGTGTGCACTGGCTTGTGGTGTAAGATGTATTTTTACAGTGAGACAGTCCGAGTTGGAGGGGCCCTCAGGGCAACTGCAGATGTTTGCATGGAGGAGTCCCCCCTCAGAGGAGCTGCCCCTAATCTGTATTGAGAAAGATGAATCTGCTTATCTGTGCAGAAGCTTTCAAAAGGACTTGAGGGGACTGAAAGGAGGAAAGGATGGGAACGTGGAGCAAGGAGATCAGGTCAGAAGAGGAAGAGATGAGTTCAAAAGGAAAAAATTAAAGTGAAATGAAATTAAGAACATTAGTCATGTGAGACAAGAACAAAAATAGTAGACTCTGACGAGAAATCAGCCAGGAAGATAAGCCCAGACTCAAATGCTTTCTTGAGTGAAAGAATAAAGGGGAGAAAATCTAAACCCCAAACCAAAACAACCCTGCTTTCGTGTTCCTTCTTACATCCACTGAGCCAGACCTCCAGCTGCCTCATGCCGCTGCAGGCGCTTGTGGCAAAAGCACACGTGAACCACGCTGGACATCAGAGGCTTGCTGGTGCCTAGGGGCCGTGTGACCTCCAGCTGCCCTGAGCTGTGAAATCAGAGCTGAAGGAAGCAAATGTGACAAGACCTGGTCTGAGCGATGGGCGGGGAAGTGGACTGACAATGCACAGCCCCTGGGGGAGGTTCATGTTTAATGCCTGCTGAACACCCCATGTCCTTGACCCAGACTCTCAACTCATCATGAACTCAGCTGCAACAACAATTGAGCACAGTGAATGAACAGGTGTCACAATCCTGTTATGAACAGGGAGAAACTGGGTCTCAGAGGAGTCCAGGAAATGGCCAGGATCAGTAAGAAAAAAAAGAAATCAAAGTATGTGAAATAGAAAATATCATGGCACAGCCATCTCATGTTTTGGATCAGTAAGTGACAGGACTGTGACTCCAGATGCCCTCTGAACTCCATGCAGGGCTATTTTCACCACAACAGGGACTCCCAAAGCATATGTTTGGAGGAGACTGACCCATGTTGATCACACAGAGAAACTGTACTTGCCATTTATGCCACAGGCTTCTATGCGCCCCCCTCTCACCAAGTCCCTACTCTGAAGTTCGGACAGTCACTCTGTAGAGGTGGGGTACGTAGGATACACTTGGTGGGAGGTGGGAAGCCCAAGAACAAGCCTTTCTTCTCTCTCCCATCCAAGTACTGACCAGGCCCAACCCCGCAACCTTTCTTCTCTTTCAGGAATCCAGAACAGGCCTGGTGGGTAGAAGAAGGCAGTCCTTTCTTCACAAGAAGCTTAAGGTCTCCTTTCTTCTCCTAAAACTTGAACGCTAAGAAAAAAATGTCAATTCACTCCCATACAAAAATTTATGAACGCCTGGTTCTGTGTTATACTCACACCCGTTTTGTGTTCCCTTGGCATAAATACAAGGTCGCTTACCTGCCTCTGCTCTTCTTCCTAGTTTCCTTTTCCATTTCTCTCTATGTCCTAAAGGACCCAGTTCTGCCTGGGAGCTCAGGCAATGCCCAGCAGATTCTAATTGAGAGTGACAAGGGGGTGACATAAAAGCTCTGGAAAGGACACCCACTTCCAAAGGATGTCTGGGGAACTGAAACGGGAACTTTGAGTCCTGCTCACCTGCCAGATGAAATGTCCTTAAGAAGAGAATATCTAGAGAGGCAGGGGCTGGGGGAAGGGCATGCGGATGTGTGGAGGCTGGAAGAAGATGGGTGATTTGAGGGCTACTGTGACCTCTCTCACCTGTCATCTTCCCCCTGTGTGACAGGCTCTCACTAGGAAAGAGAGAGTGCTATCCTACTACCACTCAAGAGGAAACATTAGGTTAAATGAAATTAGGCAGAAGTCTGTACTTTAGGACATAATGAGATTAATAAACAAATTCCCAAAGTCTGGTGTGGGATCCAGATTTGGGTGTCCTGAAGCTGATTTTGGTGCCCTGTCCCTTTTTTAAAAAAAATGAGATGAGGTTTTGCCATGTTGCCAAGGCTGGTCTTAAATTCCTGGGCTCAAATGATCCTCCCACCTCTGCCTCCCAAAGTGCTGGGATTGGTGGCCCTTTTAAGATAAGAAACACTAGGTGCAGGCAAGGTATATTCAGCGCTGTTCTACAGAAGAGGAAAGTGGGTTTCAGAGCGGTCCGGGAACATGTGATTCCAAGAACACAAATCATGAGTATACCTTAGGTGTAGGTCTTTGGATGGGACCTATATGAATAAATCTTACACTTCCTCAGTTTATGGCCAATCCACCTCTGAACTCTATGTTTTCCGAACATTTTTTTTTTTTTAACCACTTTTTCTTTCCGGTGGGGGACAGTACCCAAGGGATCATGTTCAAAAAACACTTCCGGCACTCCGGCCTAGTCTACACAGAAAGGCTGCAGGGTCTTTGGTGACACACCTGGCTTTGCTGGGCAGATGGCCAGGCACACATGATGGCTCCACTTGAATCCCTTTTTAGCACTGCTTTTCAAATCTCCTGAACAACACAGTGG
>NW_012098621.1:325266-327858 GCF_000951045.1 Mandrillus leucophaeus | reverse complement strand
TTCCCCCATGCTGTTCTCGTGATAGTGAGTGAGTTTTCATGAGATTTGATGGTTTTATAAGGCAGTTTTCCCTGCTCTAGCTAGTTCTCTCTCCTGCCACCATGTGAAGAAAGTCTTTGCTTCCCCTTCACCTTCTGCCATGATTGTAAGTTTCCTGAGGCCTCCCAAGCCAGGCAGAACTGTGAGTCAATTAAACCTCTTTCCTTTATAGATTATCCAGTCTCTGGCAGTTCTTTATAGTAGTGTGAGAATGGACTAATACATACCCAGGTGGCATTTTGACTCCTCAGTGTCTTACTTGCTGATGCTATTTATGATAGAAGAGTTAGAAATTCCATTCTGGGGCACAGTAGCCTGGTATGAACTGACTGTTAGCTCATTAACTAAACTAGCAGTTAGTCATTACGAACTCTGCAGTTCCTTCTGACACTCTCTGGTGATTACACCCTATATGGTAAGGCAATTATTATTATTTCCAATAGTATAATTATTACCTACCATTTTTGAGCACTTACTATACATTAGACACCATGCTAGTTCTTTACACATATCACATCGTTTTCCCCTCATAACAATATTTTAAGATGTGTATTATTATATCCATTTCACAGAAGTTTCAACTGAGTCTTGGAGAGACTAAGTGACCTGCTGAAGATCATACAGCAAGATTCAGACCCAGGCCTGTCCGACTCTAAAGCCTTTGCTTTTATGTAACACAAGGTGTGGTTAATGTTTTTAAAAGCATATCAAACAGCATATAATGTTGGCTCTTATATGTAGTCACATCGGGCAGCTCTACTCTTCTGTGGGTGCTCAGAAGATGCTGGGATCTCTTTTGGACTTGCCTTCATTTCCACAGGCTTTTCAGAAGTTCACAAGGGATGACGTAATTTCCATCAATTCCTGAAAATTCAGATAAGATGAGAAAGACCTTAATGAATATTGACTGTTTAATAACTTGAGGTTCTCCTTAGAAAAATAAAAGTTCTGCTGCTAAATATATTTAAAACTATAATACACTGTCACAAAAATTCTTCAGTTTCTTTAAGGATATGTTCTGGGGGGAAGGGAAACCTGAGGATTATTCAAAATCAAACCTGGTGAATTGGGTGAATAATTAATCCCTTTATTAAAAAGTGAGGTATGAATTATAAAATAATGATGTTGATTTTCTTATGGGACATTGTGACATAGGTGCTGACCGTGTAGATCCTATATTCACATCACAGTCAGCTATGGCCCTATCTCTGACATCCATCTGGGAGCCCACACAATGACCTAGTAACATCTCACCTTTTCAATGACCAGTAGCCAAGAAAAGACCAAAATGATGACCTAAAGAAAATTATATATTTTAGCAGCTGGTGGACTTGGGAGTAAGACAGATGGTGGAGCTGATGATACTGCATGAAATGTTTCCCTTGTTAGCAAGATTGTCAAAAATGTGCTCCTCTGCTATTTTCTCTATCACAGAGAGGGTGGGAGGTGAGATCTTCTTGGCGTCTGTAACATACATTTTCCTTACAGAAGATGTAGGTCAGTGATAAGCATGACTTTCATAAGTATATTTTATGCCTGTTACAAATGGGAAAAATTTTTAACCCCATGACAAAAGAAACAGCATAATATTCTTTTGCTAAGAATTCTGAATTTATTAGATTTAAAGTCTTGATTCCGTTTCTGATGGAGTTTGGGTGGTTACATTGGTTGTCAGCTACAGCCAAATGCAGCCAAAACTAAGTTTATTTTCTCTCCTTGTCCTCCTTACAAATGCTTAGCAGGTCTGAAGTTCTCTTTGTTGACAATGGCTCCATCCTCCCATCAGCTTTCTATGATCCTAACCTTGTTAAACCTTTTCCTCTATCATTTTGTCCAGAAAAATCATCAATTACTTGATTCCTTGTCCTACAGGATTTTCAAAGCTGTGCACTGTCTCTGTTTTCACAGGTTCAGACCAGCTTGGACCTAAGCATTGTTATTTAGACAATGGAAATAGCCTTATTGGTCTCTTGCGTCTAGCTTTCTTGGTCAGACCATCCTGGCCAGCAGCAAACATTCTTTTCATCACTTGCCTGACAAATTTAAATCAGGATTATTCAGCAAGCATTCTGTCAGCTTCTTACTCATCTCATTGTCTTGTATGCCTTATTGCAGCCATCGAACCCTTTATTGTTCCTTCCTTTAACCACACCCACTTCTGAGGCATCCACACACTCTTCTGCCTGCCACTTTCCACCAAGTGATCCATGTCGTCCCTTTCCAACACTGCCCAAGATTGTCCTTTGTCATGAAGTTTTCCAAGAGTATATGTGATTTCCCAAAACTCTCTTCAACATCCTTTGATCCCTTAGGCACTGAATTGTACAATATAACCAAAGGTGGAATTAAAAATTTACATGCAATTTTGTTTGTACTTCTACCCTCACCATAAATTGTTCAAGCTTCTTTTGTGCAAGAGTAGGGTCTCCATTTTGGCACCACACCCAAACCTCGGGCGGTCTCTACACATAGGTCAGGTTTCCATCAGCTCATGCTTAGTCCAGTGTCATCTTTAAAAAGCTCCACATCTTCCTTTAAAACACTGAAGTCAGA
>NW_012098621.1:302366-323421 GCF_000951045.1 Mandrillus leucophaeus | reverse complement strand
ATCTTCCTAATAGAACAAATAGATTTTTCCATCTGCACTAGTGTTCTTTTGTGTTTCCCAGTACTCATGTCTTTGTGGCTTTCCTAATCATAAAGCTAAATCTTTCTATCACTTTTTGAATCGTGTTTCAGTGTTGCTTTCTTTCCCTCTCTCTTCTCTCTTTCAAACAGCACACACGGCCACACATACAAACTTCATTGACAGAGTCATTGAGGGCATTTGAAAGAAATTGAAGAAAAAGGTCCAGGTCCTTTAATGACAGGCACATGATAAAGTGTTCTTTCTCTCTGGAGGAGCATGGCAGTCTGAAACACTCAGCAATCATAGGCTTCATGATGCAGGGACTTTTGTGTTTTGTTCATTGTGGTTTTTCCAAGTGCCCAGGGCAGTACTTGGCACATAGTGATGCTTAATAAATATTTGTTGAGTGAATGAATGAAAAAACCCAGTACATGCCTCCCCAAATTCTGCTGAAAAGCAGTTATGTTCACCACTATACTATCGATGCCACCCCAAATCCCACCGAAACAAGGCCTTTGGTTTATATTTTCTGGCAGCTGAAACTATGGGTATTTTGTTGTAGAAAGTCTGTTGAGAAGAGAAGCAGTATATAGAGTGTTATCGTCTTCCCATGTTGGTTAGACTGACCTATTTCTCCATTAGAGTATTAGTAATAAATGCCCAACACTTTACTGAAAACAAATAACCATATTCCATTTTTGCTTCTTAGTAGCCAAAGCCTTGAGATTCACACTTACACAACGATGACTTCCAAACTCCGTCCTGACAGATACTTCTAGAGCTGTCATAAGGCCTATGGAGAACATCTGGTCAATGTGTAGGTTAAGTTGTCAGTGAACAATTATGGTGCCTCTGAGCCATGTTATAAAGCAAGGCATTGGGCCTCTCCAGTGCTGCAGCGTGTCCGGACTGTGTGGGATGCAAAGTGTGTGCAGGAAACACAGTCACACTGTGGTTTTACACGGAAGCTCAGGTTGCCTCTTATGAATATGCATGATGGGGCTGGATCATGCTCTTGCCACTTGAGTTTACTTGAGCTTAACTTAACCCCCACATACCCATTTCCTGCCTATCATTTGAAGACGTTCCTTGAGGAGGTTTGAAAAAGTGAGTTGTTTCTCCAATTGTGGAGCATTTTCCTTTTTTTTTTTCTCTTAAAGATGATGACAAACTGCACCCTGATTTATTTTTATTCACTGTGAGTCACTTGCTAGTCTTATTTTATAGATAATATTTTATACCTCTTGCTTAGAAGCAGACGGGAAAGTTCAAGGAAATACCCCCTTCATCAGAGGAAAAGTACTCCGATCTAGACTGGTATGATGGTGTCCTTGCTGGAGTCCTGATAAGCAGCCCTGTCAGGGGGAAAGGAACAGATGGCAAATGGTCTTTGCAGAGCAGAATTTAGAGTGTTTTTTTTCTTTGTTTTAGAAGTGATTGTTACTCTGCATTTACTGTGAGCTCTGCGTACTCCTGAGAATGCAGAAAATAAGCTGGAAACTCTTTCCTATTCTTCATAAAACAGGTCACTGGATGTAAAGGGTACTTGGCCAACTGGGAGCACACACACACACACACACAGACACACACACACACACACACACACGCCAATTGTTGTTACCGGTTATCTTTATGAGAGGAAATGGGGGAGGGGAGAGGAGCTCTAGCTGCTCTGTTGCCAAAAGGCAGTGCTCCAGAAAGCCGAGGGGAGCCGCATGCGCTGGCAAATGCCAGCATGTGTCGCTCCCCAATCTGGCGTACACGCTCAACTCCTGTTTGACATACTTTACAAAGCAGACAGGGACTGGCAGGGGTGTTTCCTCCGGACAGACATTAATAAGTGAGGAAATGGGCACATGTAGGTTGCTATGCAGTTGTTTTGCTGTTGATGTGGAAGCAAAGCCAGACGGCACTTAGACTCCGGGAATGCTCTCATGATTTCATGGAGGTCCCTACCCTCCCACACGAGAAACTCATGCTCATGGTTTTTCCTTTAATGACAACAGTTGGGGAGAAAATGTGCCTTCATCTAGATGTGCTGCTCTTGTTTCTCCTTGGGCTGTCAATCTCTTTCCGAGATCTGTTAGGTACAAAATTCTGTATTACCAGTTTCTAATGAACTGTCTGTTTTGTTTGTTTGCTTTTAGTGTTAGTCATGCTTTTTCTATATAACATTCATGTTTTACAAATTGCTCAACACTGGTTTTGGCATTTAAAGTTCATGATTTAAGAGCTGATGGTTTTGCCTTGTCATTAAATGGTGAAATCACAGGGTTAAAGTGAGGTTAACAGGATTTAGAACCCCTATTTGACCAGAGTGTTTCTTTCTCCTGAAAAGTGGTGGGGAAAAGGGAGGGAGGAAGGAAGGAAGGAAAAAAGTCTATTCAAGGAAAAAATCTTAAATAGGTGAGATTATTGACTGAATTCAAGTTTATCTGAGCTAAACCTTTTCATATGCTGTTCCCATGTCATACTTTATTGATTTAACACATAGCTTTCAAGAGTATGTTCTGTGCCAGGTATATGAGAAAAACAGCATTTTGGCTACCATTTAATAACAGACTCTTTTAATTCTCTTCCCAAAAAGTAAGTTCTTTTTTCATTGTATATCTCATATTCTATCTCCACTGCCACCAGAGTAATTAGAGTACCTGTGACTTTTATTAACATAATTTTGTTTCGGGAAAAGTTTATGGGTTATCTTTTCCCTATATCCAGGTATCTTTACTCTGTTCAGCTATCCTGGACCACACAACTTAATCCAAGGCCTTGGAAGCATGTTGTATTTTAGTCTTGCAAATTTGTTTTTCAGTGAAATCTTTGCAGCCTTTCATCCCAGGCCCAGATTGCTTCTAGACACCTCGCTCATGAACTCCAGTTGCTTGTGTACTCATCTGTCTCCAGATAGGCTGTGAGTAACTTAAGGGCAGGGCCTGTGCCTTGTTCATCTGTGAAGTGATGGCAATATAGTCAGAACTTAATAAATATTTGCAGGAAGAAATGAATATTCCCAAAGATATCTTTGTCTACATATTCCAACCTTTTGGACTTCTATTTTATAGGATTGAACTCTAAGAGTTAGTAGGTTTGTCAGTTGAAGTCTATATATGTTTCTAAATTTTAGTAGAGGTTACCAGATTGTTCCCCCACCCCAAAAAAAAACAAAAAACAAAAACAACTCTTTCTCCCATATTTCCACCAGTAACAGGTTGTATTGGTCTTTTAGATTTTTGCCAGTTTAGTAGCTATAAAGTGATATTGCAAGTTTAATTTTTATTTTCCTGGCTATAAGTTGAGCTTGAGTATTTTTATATACATTCGTTGGTTCAGATTTGCTGTTCTGTGAATTAAGGTTTTACGTATTTTGCCTATTTTAATACATAAAAGTTTGCACATATTTAAATATATTTACAAGCAAAAAACAACTCCTATACCTAAAAATTTCAAGCCACTTTACCTAAAAATTTCTATGTATCCTACAGAAATACTTAGATATATAAACAAAAATAAATGTATAAGCATCTCATTAGCACATTCTTTGTAATAACAAAAAATGAAGTTTAATAAAAAGAAAGTAGTTTAGTAAGTTATGGTGCTTCCTTATTGTAGAATAGAATGTGGAGCTAAAAAGAATGAGTTAAGGCCAGGTGCAGTGGCTCATGGCTATAATCCCAGCACTTTGGGAGGCCGAGGCGGGAGGATTGCTTGAGCCCAGGAGTTTGATTGCATCCTGGGCAACATGACAAAATTTTATCTCTACAAAAAATACAAAAAGTAGCCGGGCATGGTGGCGCACACCTGTAGTCCCAGCTGCTAGGGAGGCTGAGGTGGTGGGAGGATCATCTGAGCCTGGGAAGTTGAGGCTGCAATGAGCTGAGATCGTGCCAGTCTGGGTGACAGAGTAAGAGCCTGTCTCAGAAAAGAAAAAAAAAAAAAAAGCAGATGAGGAGGCATATGAGAAGGAAACACAGAACTGCTGAGACCAGCCTGGAGGGACCAGTACTTGGGGTCACAGAGTTGGAATGCCATCCATGGCAGGGTTGTGATCTCTCTCCAGGAGAGAGAGCCTGGGCTCAGACCGGGAGACATGAAGATGAACTCATCCCAGGTTGGGGAGTTGCCAGGCCAATGAGGGGCAAGGGAACTGAGATACTGAAGAGAGTGGTTAAAGGGCTGGCTCGTGAGAGCTCCATGGGGTAGAGAAGCAGTGAAGTGAGGAAGACACTAATAGGGAAATAATTCTAGGACTGGAATCACAAAGCGAGAGTCTTTTTGGGGTGTGGGAAGAGTAGCTAAGTGAGAAGTGGAAGAGAAGGGGATTGTGATTGGAGAGAAAAGTTTCCTATAAGACTAGACCACATTGGTGAGGAGGATGGAAAGGAAAAAAGGATTTAGATGTTCAAAAATGTAAGAAAAGAAAATATGACATGGTGGTGTTGCCTGATATCTCAAGTTGAGAGAAGAAAAGTTAAAAGAGAATTGAATAGTGGAAGACAGTGAAGGTTTTGTATAATTTAAAGTAAGTGGTACATAAAATAAAACTTCCAGGAGGTTCAAATGTATGTTTCATCAGTTGAGGTTACCCTATGATAAAAGTTGAAATTATATTAAAACTTTCTGAAACTTTCAGAAGACCTAACATCTCAAAGGGGCTCGATTCTAGAAGGAAAACTAGTAGCTTGCCAATTCTAGTTCTGGCTAGGCATTCTTAGAATACCTTACAGTGGGTTTTAGTCTTATAGGGTTTCTGCTTTCAGAATATCAACAGGTCTTGACAAAAAAACTTTTGAAATTTCCCTGTACTGAAATGCTCCATCTGCATTTCAGGACAGTGATGGAAATGCATAAGCTTCATTTCTGGCACTTTGATTGATGAACTTAGACTTTAATATGAAGAAAACCACTGTTCTTCTATCTAGAAAATGAAACTAAAAATAATCCCCGTCAGAGTGTCTGTGTTCTGTGGTTCAATTTAAGGCAACTTATTGAGTATTCATTACATGCTGGATACAAGCCCTTCCCTGACAGAGAGCACTACCTGAGGAGCTGGGACACACACCTACGTGGAAGGCTGTGATACTTCTTAAGAAGCAGCTCTCAAAGCTACCCAATTAGCACAGTGCTCACTGTAGGCAAAAAGCTGAGAGCAACAATGTGGGGGCGGACTTAGCAGGAAAGGCCTCCCAGGCATTGCATAAATGCAAGAGGACAGAGAAAGAATTCACACCAGGGAAGGAAATTATTTATGGTATTGCAAGGGTGAAAAGATTTTTTTCAAATCTGGTATCTCTTACTCTGCCCTAGTGTTTGGACATATGGAGTTACCATTCC
Source organism: Mandrillus leucophaeus (assembly GCF_000951045.1). Classification (NCBI taxonomy): domain Eukaryota; kingdom Metazoa; phylum Chordata; class Mammalia; order Primates; family Cercopithecidae; genus Mandrillus; species Mandrillus leucophaeus. Next base: position 318,069 of record NW_012098621.1, on the reverse strand, counting down.
CATTAAATTATTAAAATGTGCCAGAAGACTTGGAATCCCTCAAGAACATGTTGTGAGAAGAGCTAACACACCTCCAATTATGCCTTTGGCACAAGTGTCATGTCAGATTGATGTCTGGAAAAGGATTGAGATTTGGAAAACCACATAATGATTTCTTGTATTGTTTTATCCTTCATTTTGTGCAAATCACACTTACCACACCATTAGTAGCTTCCTCACAACTCAACAATATAAGGATATGTTAAGAGGGACTTGCTAGCTAACTTGATCCCTAATGGAAACCCTTCACTAGGGAGGGCTGGATTTGATTCTGGGGTCAAGGCAAACACCCTTCAATGAGCCCATGCCACGCCTTGTAACTATATTTTAAACATTTTCATTGTTCCTTCTGCAGAAATTATATCTCTTCCTCCCTTCTGCAAATTGTCTTAGCCCAAAAGGATATTTTGTGCTTATTTAGTGTTATCTCACAGTCTGGGGCAATTATCAATAAAACAAGAAGTCAAAATCTAATAAGAAAAGGCAGGATATGAGAGGGTATGCATCTCTGCTGCATGAAGAGAAGACAGCAGCACCTCTCGTTTTCTTTTAGAGACCATTCGGGCCCATGAGTTTATTAAAACAGAAGAAATAAGTTGAGAATGGAATGGGGTGTGTGGGTGACATGGTTACTTAGCAACAGGGAAGCTTCTGGCTGATGTTCTGAATTGAACAAAGAAAAACAGGACAGCAGGGAATAAAGGAATGGGGGAAAAATGAAAGGGAGTAAAACAGATGTGGTTGGGAGAGAGGGCTAAGAAGGGGTAAAAAATAAAAGTCAGGGAAAAAGCATGAACAGAAATGTAAATACTTAGAAACAGGAAGACTGCGAATTTTAAAAAATGGGGAAAAAAAGCCACTGAAAGAAAGGTGAAAATAGCCAGAAGGGTAAGAAAACATCTGCAGTGGAAGCTGCTAGGCAAATGGAGGAATAAAATGCCCCAGTGCCATGAACTCTCGCTTAAAACTAGGCTCTTCTGGCCGGGCATGGTGGCTCAAGCCTATAATCCCAGCACTTTGGGAGGCCAAGGCAGGAGGATCACTTGAGGTCAGGAGTTTGAGACCAGCCTGGCCAAGGCGGTGAAACCCTGTCTCTACTAAAAATACAAAAATGAGTTGGGCGTGGTGGCAGGCACCTGTAGTCCCAGCTACTTGGGAGGCTGAGGCAGGAGAATCACTTGAACCCAGGAGGTGGAGGTTGCAGTGAGCGGAGATCAAGCCACTGCACTCCAACCTGAGCGACAGCGCAAGACTTTGTCTCAAAACAAAAAAACAAAACAAAATAAACAAAAAAAACCCCCACTAGGCTCTTTTGTGGTGTGTGAGGTCACACCAGGGTGCTCCTGAGGCAAGGGGCCCAGAACAAACCCCAAGCCACCAGTCTGTTGAGTCCACTCAGAAAATGAACCAGTAGGCAGGGTAGCTCCAGGGATATTTTTATGGCATTTTATTATAGGCATGAACCCTTAGAATGACCCTAAAATAACATGCCCCCAAAAGGAAATTCCAAAAGAATTGGATGTTAGTCAAGAAAACTTCTAATTTCATCTTTGATTCCTCCAAAGAGCTTAGTATAATGTCATAGCCCAGAGTAGGTCAATAATTACAGATAGGTATGCCTTTCCCAGTGACTTTGCCATGCCGGTTACACAATATCTTGTAGGCATGTGTGTGTTTATTTATATTACGTGACAGGTATAGTTTGCTTCTATATTTGTCTCTTAAAAGGGCCACCATGTTTCCTAGTCCATCCTCTATATTTTTTGATCATTCACATATGCATATAAATAATTTTTGAGCATTTGCTCAACAGAGATACATTTTTATTCATGAATTATATACATGTATTATCTAATAATACATGGGTCATTAGAATATGATGTACCAATTAAGAATGATGAGATACAGATAACATTAAATACATTTTTAAAATTTTAATTGGTTAAAGATTTTATTTTATTAATGGAGCTTTCACCTCCTCATCTTCACTTTCATTTCCCCACACAACCCTCACCCAAAAGTACCTACCAGATATTATAATACAAGAGCATGTGGTAGGCACTCATAAAGCATTTGCAGTAAACAGGAGTGGAATAGCATTTTCCCAGTCCCTGCTGTGAGTCATCGCATTATATTTTACAGGGATGCAAGGAGTTACATTCTTATATTTCACTCCCATAGAGATTATATGCTATTTCTGTTTTTCTGCATATAAAATAGGACTGAGTTTTAAAGTTATTCCTCTTTGAAAAAGTTATCTGGTGGGGCCTGGTGGCTTATGCCTGTAGTTCCAGCACTTTGGGAGGCTTGAGGCTAGGAGTTGAAAAAACTTTTATCTGTAATGTTTGATTTTTAATTAAGTGTGGTTGAATAACAACATGCTTTTTAGTTGGCTTCTTCCCCACATTCCAGTAAAATGATAGCACACGAATCCTTATGAAAGGGTTGGGATATCAGTTTTTTATTACTGCGTAAAGACTACCGCAAAACTTAGTGGCTTAAAATAACAATGTATTTGTTCAAAAAAGACAAAAAGAAAAGAAAAATACATAAGCAAATAAAATAAAGAACTACAGAAATAACAAATTAACCCTCTCCCCCCATCCCCCCCAAAAAACTGATTTATTTGTTTTGCTAGGTTTTCTTGAGGTCTTGTTCAGAAGTCACAAATCGTCACTTCTGCAGCATTCTATTGGAAAAACAAGTTATAAGGACAGCTCAAATTGAAGGGGTGGTAAAATAAACTCCAGCTCTTTTTTTTTTTTTTTTTGAGATGGAGTCTTGCTCTGTCGCCCAGCCTGGAGTGCAGTGGTGCGATCTACGCTCACTGCAAGCTCTGCCTCCTGCGTTCATGCCATTCTCCTGCCTCAGCCTCCTGAGTAGCTGGGATACAGGTGCCCGCCACCATACCCGGGTAATTTTTTTGTATTTTTAGTAGAGACGGTGTTTCACCGTGTTTGCCAGGATGGTCTCAATCTCCTGACTTCGTGATCCGTCTGCCTTGGCCTCCCAAAGTGCTGGGATTACAGGCGTGAGCCACCGCACCCGGCCACCTCTAGCTCTTGATGAAAAAAGTTGTAAATAATTTTGTGACTCTTTTTAATTCACCACATTTGAAAAATGTTAACTTGTGTTAGAAAGTGTAGGTTTTATCAAAAGGTCTACATAAAGAAATGCACACACTACTTTTTTCTCCCACTTGTTTCAACTACTTTGTAACTGAAATTGCAATTAATTCTTTTTCTTTTTGAGATGGGGTCTCCCTCTGTTACCCAAGCTGGAGTGCAGTGGTGCAATTACGGCTCACTGCATTCTTGACTTCCCAGGCTCAAGTGATCTTCCCACCTCAATTTTCTGAGGAGCTGGGACCACAGGCGTGTATCACCACACCTGGCTAATTTAAAAAATATTTTGTATAGATGGAGTCTCCCTATGTTGCCAAGGCTAGTCTTGAACTCCTGAGCTCAAGCAATCCTCCTACCTCAGCCTCCCAAAGTGCTGGGATTACAGGCGTGAGCCGCTGTGTCCAGCCAAAATTTTTAAAATTTAGGTAAATAAGAGGTAGTCATTTTGTAGGTATATATCCAATTAGTCATAGTGAATGATTAAAAAAAAAAAAAGAATAGAATTTCCACCAGCAAGTAAAAGCCCTATTATGCCAAAGCAGAGCTATCCATGGAGAGTAAATATAAAGCAAAATATTAATGCAGTTGTTTCCAAGATTGAGCATTAGCCCTAAAATGCTGTATTACTGTTATTCTTCTCTGCCTACTGGGTGAGAGAGAACATTTTTAGCTTCAATAGATGTTCCATCATATGGACCTTTTCTCTTCCTCCTTCCTAATAGAAACCCCAATTGAGAAACCTTTTTTTATACCAGGGGCTCAAAAATTACATAGGAATCTTAAAAGGCACTTTGGTGGTTTTCATGTGCTGGGGTAAAAAGAGAATACTCTGTGGTTGAAAAGGGCTCCTGATTTCAACAGTGACACTAAGATGGAAAAGGGCAAGTAATGGCACCTAACTGGCAAATTTACGGTGGGCACGCTCATTATAATAATAGCAGTAGAGCCCGGGTACGGTGGCTCACGCCTGTAATCCCAGCACTTTGGGAGGATGAGGCAGGCAGATCACTTGAGGTCAAGAGTTCAAGACCAGCGTGGCCAACATGATGAAACCCCGTCTCTACTAAAAATGCAAAAATTAGCCGGGCGTGGTGGTGCGTGCCTGTAGTCTCAGCTACTCAGGAGGCTGAGGCAGAAGAATCGCTTGAACCCACGAGGTGAGGTTGCAGTGAGCCAAGATCACGCTATTGCACTCCTCCAGCCTGCATGACAGAGCAAGACTCCATCTCAAAAATAATAATAATAATATTAATAATAGTAGTAGCAGTAGAGCCGGCATGGCATTCAAAATAATACATCCTTCAAACATCTCCAGAAATCTTTTACATATAATGGATTTACAAGGAAAAACAGATGAGCAGCCCACCAGGGGTCTAATTCAGTTGAGTATTGGAAAATCCTCCAGGATTAGTGGCTATAACTTTGGTGTTGTGTTCTTGAACTCAGTCGTTCTGGTGGTGTCTTTTTATTTTTTTTTCTTTTTTGAGGCAAGGTCTTGCTCTGTCGTCCAGTCTGACATGCAGTGGTGTGATCACGGCTCACTACAGCTTTGACCTCCTGGGCTCAAGTGATCCTCCCACCTCAGACTCCTAAGTAGCTGGAACTTCAGGCACGTGCCACCATGCTCGGCTAATTACTTAATTTTTTTGTAGAGATGGGGGTCTTGCTATGTTGCCCAGGCTGATCTCAAACTCCTGGGCTAAAGTGATCCTCCCACCTCAGCCTCCCAAAGTGTTGGGATTATAGGCATGAGCCACTGCACCTGGCCCATGGTGCCCTTCTGATACTTGCCTCTCTAGTCCTTCCAGTGATTTTGTAAGCACTTCATTCTCTGTCTTAAGACTCTTTGTATTTAAAATACTTAGAGTGGTCCACTGCACTGAACACAAATGCATTCTAATAAGCCCCTGAACCCTCGCTAGGATTATTTTCAGTTTCTGGACATATTATTAGTAAAAATGACCTCAGCAAATGACAGAATTCTGACACTGAGCCTCTGACCTATAGAATGGAGTCTAACACAGTTATCATGGTTCAGAATGACTTTGTGAAAGCTCAGAGGGTTACCTTCATTGTCAAAATAGTAAATCAAAAAATATTCTGCTATATTTCATTGAAAAAATTGCTGTAGTTTTTTTTTTTTTTGGCACTACATTCCTGGGGAAATCATAGAGCTGGAGGTCACTGTGCTTCCTATCACATCCCCACTTAACTCTTCAACTGCTGGCCAGTGAGAAAGACGGATGAGTCTTAGATAATTCCAGGGGATAACTGTAGGCTAAGTCAAGTGATAACTTATCTTTCAAGTATATATGATCTTTCAAATGTAGTCTCCTTATCACAACAAATCAAGACACACTGTAGGATATCGATTGCAGCTTTCATCTGGACAATCCTTTTTTTTTTTTTTTCTGCTTCAACAAACAGAGAAAGAACATCAGAAGTAGTATGACTTTACCTAAAACAGCAGAACTATGTTTTCAACTCAGAGTTATGTTACTTCTCTATTCTCTGTGCCGTAAGTTGCTCTAAAGGAACTTTGTCATATCATCCAGGGCTGTGTTGAAGATAATATTATGATGACTCTGGAGAACAGAAAGTGACTAGTATTTTAGATTAAGACCATGCACGCCAGAAAGTAGAAATAAATCTCATGATAATTCAGTGATGTTTCTTGGGATCCAGTGTTGCATGACATGAATTTATCCTTTCAGTGTCAAGAACAATTTATTTCTCACCTCTAGAAAAAACTACTATGATGGATGGTGTTCTCTGGATTTTATAAGCAACATATATCACATTTTGTATGACCTTTAGCTCCTTTTTTTGAGTGATCTGAAAGGCTGACAGCTTTGAGTAGGGCCCAGAGGAAGGTTCCAGCTGGTCCAGGCTGCAGCTTTTTTTATATGGCCCTTAGGACCCGGTGGGACCAGTGGTACTCAAAAATCAAATGAGTCTGCAGAAAGACTGAATATGAAGTTTGCAGCAGGAACGTCAGGGTTTTAGAGCAAAGCTGTAACTTCTTCAGTGAGTAGCCATTCATTCTTCTTTGAAGGAATAGCACTTGGCTTAATACTGGGCCCTGATAGAAACCAGGTGACTATGAAACACAAGCTGCCTATCATGAAGTGAATGTTATCTGATCTACCCAGCTGTAAAGTCAGACATATTCAAGTGGAAATAGTATATACGTGAGTGCATCTGAGCATGTCCTGAGCGCTCAAGTTTCACATACTGATGGCTTTTCTTCCTGGCATTCATCCTCATGCCACACCGCCACCTCTCCACCAGCCATCACGACTTCATGAAGAGTTCTCTATTACCAGTTAACTGAAGAAAACTAGCATAGTTTACATATAGCTCTGAGAGTAAGCTGGCATCACTAAAAGTGAATGTACAAAATAGATTACTGAAGTGCTACTCAGTTCCACTCAGTCCCACCAAAGTGAAGGTGGAGAAGGAAAATTATCCTAGTATGCAGAGCTTGAGTGGTATATTGTCCTTGATTTTTCTAGCAAAGAGAGAAATGCTGATGGACAGTAACAAATAGTTTGGTCAGATTTTCATGGAAGTGGAAAGAAAAAGACCAGAGGACTGGTGACAAGTATCTGGATGGGTCTCAAAATGGGACTATCATATGAAGACATTTGGGATTCATATAAATGTGACAACATTGGTTGTCAATCCAATAGCTATACCCTTTCTTTGTGAACAAAACTTCAGATTTGTACAGGTGTCCAAGTTCCTCCATGTGACTTTATGCTCCAGAGAAGGCTGACCACACCTCTACCCTTGCAGATGAATCAGCGAGTCTAAGTGATCATGGTGATTCTATTCCCCTTGTGAGCCTCAAAAAGGGCCATACAACCGCATTTTAGCCAATGAGAAATTGAAGGGAGTCTGCTGTGGGGTTAGTTCAATGGGGGTTTATCTACTAAAATACAAACAATAGATAGTCCCCTTTTCTGCCTTTAGATGTCAGTGTGAAGATGTGTCTCCTGAAGCACCTTAGTCTACTTATGACTATGAAAGACGCTAAGGTTATATGCTCAAGATGGCAAAGCGAAAAGATGGGAAGGACCTGGATCCTTAATGAAATTGTTGAGCCATCTAATCAACTACCTCTTGAGCCACCGTACCTTAGAGAACTTTTTAACATGTGAAGTAATAAATTCTTAATTGTTTATATCAACTGTCCAAGGTTTTTATTTTTTTGAAGTCAAAAATATCTTAACTGCTAACAACAACAACAACAACAACAAACCCTGTGGAGGCTTAGTAAGCCGGTGGACAAAATAATCCACCCTGCAAATGTTAGTCAGTCTCCTTCCCCATTGATCCTGGGGCTCACTCAATGGGCTCATGAAAAAAGTGTCTACAGCAACTTGGATGCAGAGTATGCACAAGCTCAACAATATGGACTTTCCATCACCAATGCTGGCTGTCACTGCTGAGTGCCCAACTAGATAGCAGCAGAAGTAAATCTTGAACCTCTGACATGATGTCATATCCCAGGAGGCCATTCAGCCACAGGGAGGCAAGTTAATTTATTGGCTGTGTATCATCAGAGAAGAGATAGAAATTCGTCCTTACTGTAGTGGTTACTTATTCTGGATTTGGATTTTATTTTCCTATCTAACATTTCTTTTTCTTTTTTTTCTTTTTTTTTTTTTTGAGACAAAGTCTCGCTCTGTCACCCAGACTGGAGTGCAGTGGCGTGATCTCAGCTCACTGTAACCTCCCGGGTTTAAGCAATTCTTCTGCCTCAGCCTCCCGAGTAACTGGAATTACAGGCATGTGCCACCACATCAGGCTAATTTTTGTATTTTTAGTAGAGATGGGGTTTCACCATGTTGGCTAGGCTGGTCTCGAACTCCTGACCTGAGATGATCTGCCCACCTCAGCCTCCCAAAGTGCTGGGATTACAGGCATGAACCACTCTGTGCCCAGTCTCCTAACATGCCTGTCTAACACTTGCTAGTACAACCATGCTGTATATACTAAATACCTCGTACAAAGGGGGATCATACCTGGTTTGCCCAAGTCAGTTCCAGTTTACTGCTGTTGTCCTGGTATAATTAGTAGCCCTCATCACCCTCAAAAGTACTCCAGTTCAGATGACAAATTATAAAGGCATCTTACTTACACACCATCATGGTATCTTGTACACATTACTTTTGATCTGGACACCCATTTTTAATTAAACAACCAGTAGAGCTTATGCTTATGACTTACCATATGTTTATTAACTAGAAATAGACAAACAGCTATAAGACAGAATGCAAAATTGTGACACTGTCCTTTAGAATGTGACATATTCTCTGAACCAGTAGTTCTCAAAAGGTGATTCCAAGACCAGCGACATCAGCATCACTTGGGTGCTTGTGAGAAATGCAAATAATCTAGCTTCATCCTAGAACTACTGAATCAGGAAGTCTTGGAGTGGGCACAGCAACTGATGTTTAAACAGACCCTCTAAAAAGTATTGGTGCACATTAAAGTTTGAGAGCCACTGCTCTGAAATATCAACCAAAAACTGTTGCTCTTTTTCCCTCATAGCCACAATACATCCTAAAAACCAAGCTGTGGAAGTAGGAGTTGGTCACTCATTATTACTTATAATGATCCATTTGCAAATTATTTGCTTCTCATTTCTGTAATTCTGAACCTTGCTGGTTTAGAGGTTTTAGTACCTCAAAAAGAAGATGCATCCACCAGGGGAGAAACAGTATTCCATTGAATAAGAAACTGAGATTGCCATTTGACCATGCTTATATCTTCTAATAACTTGGTAAGCAGGAAAAAATGGTTTACACTATTGGATTAAATGATTGATCGTGTCTATAGAGAGTAAATGGGGTTGCTTCTAATGTTTAGAAGGAAAGAGTATGGGTGGAACAAAGAGGGTCTCTGGGGTACCTTCCACACTGCCATGTCTACAATAAGAATTTAATGAAATATTTCAACAACCTTACATAAACAGGACTACTTTTTGGCTCTGATCCCTTAGTAATAAAAGTCTAGGTCACTCCACCAGGGAAAGAATACTGACAATCCAAGATGTAGACTGGAGGGAAAGGGAACATGGGATGGCTGGTGAAATAAGGAATTTGTTGCTATATGGCAACTGCCAATTTGTAATCAATTGCAGAAACGCATATTGTGGTATCTGCCCCCACTTTTTTTTCCGTATTATGTACTGTATTTCACTGACTCTCCAAGGCATATTTATGTACCTTTATTTCTATGAAAGAAAAACACTTCCCACTGAACTATGATGTGATGCTGCTTGCTTTCACTTAGAATTTTTATTTTATACCTTGAGAGAGAGATTTTGGGGTTTTAGACACAAATTTCCATCATATGTCACTCTTCTGCATGCACTAAAATTTTTCTAAAAAATCAGTTAAGGTACTACTAAGGCAATGAGAATTACATCACAATTGCCACCCACTTGATAGCAATTATAAGATGCTATTGATTGATTTCAGACATGGTAGATGATTGGAAAAATGTATTTTAAATTGGTAAAATATGACACATATTTATATTTCAACTAATTTTCCTTTTATATTTTCTTTCTGTCCATTATTTTATATTAAGTGGTGGTAATAAATTTGAACAATATAATCCATAGTTTATATCAAGATGGGATTATGATTGAACTGGGAAATGAATGAACATCATTACCCAAAAGTTCTGGACTTGAAGCTGGATGCCGTAACTGATTACATATTGGTTTCTCTTGGGAGAGCAGTTGAGTGTGTTTTTTGCTGTTTTGGATATATCTGCATCATATTAGGTAGACACATAAGTAAAGATAAATAAAGAAGAGAATAAATGTAGTTAGGCAGTCAAAGGTATGGACTGTAGTGGTCACTGTTTTTATGTTTTGTTTTGTTTTTCCCTTCTTTCTGTTTGGGAAATTCCTCACCTCCTTTTGAGTCTTGCTGGAAGTCAAACCTCACCATTTACCCCAGAAGCCCAAAATGCTAGATACTTACTTTCCAGTCCTCCATGCAACATGGGTATATACTCGAGATTCAAACCCATGGATTTTGAAATTGGGGGCTAATTTTGCAAATAAGAAGAGAGAAGGGAACATTTCTGCTTGTGACTGTAGCAGCCATGTCTAGTTTCTAAAGATAGCATGGCCAGCCACATCTACAGCAGTATCCAATGCATAATGCCAACAGTGTCAACTGGGCCAGCTGTGACATCTGATGCTAAGTGGCAGCAGCAGCAGTGTCAACATAGGACCAGCTTTGTGATATGATTTTGGCTGTATCTCTGGGTGCACAACCTCTGAGCCCATTTGCTGTCCTGGACAGTGCAGGCCAACCAATAGCCTTTCAATAAATCCTTTTTTGCCCAAATCAGGCAGAGTCCATTTGTATTGTTTGCAGTGAGGCTCCCTGGATGACATAGATCTTCTGTATCATAAGATATTGTTCCAAAAAATTATTTTTGCAGCACTAACATTGGTTTCAGAATGAAATGTTTCTTTGCGAGTTTTACTTTTTGATAATATTAAAAGTAAAGAAAGACAAATGTTCATCCACCTACCAGTAATATTGTAAGGATCAATCCCCCGCTGGTATAAAAAATTAAGGAGGAAAATAGCTCTCTTTAAATGCATGGAACTTTTTAAGAAATGTATTAATAATTGACTCAATGAAAACAAAATATGAGGTTTGGAAATGGAAAATAAAGGCCATTCCTTCCATAAAGCTGTGGTGCTAGCCCTTCACTGTACTTGCTGCTGTACCAGAGGAGCAAATGGGCAGCACTCTTAGTCTCACAGGGATTTTAAAAATTTATCATTGGACTATTATTGCTTATAAACTGAATGTAGTAATTTCAGCTGTTTTTCCAACAAGTTGGGTTAGAGGTCTCTGCTTTCCTTCTGCCTCATCTCAGCAGCTGGATCACATGAGTCCCACCTTCAGAATCTGTCTATGCCTCTTAGGCCCAATCCTAATCTGAAGAATTTAAATAGCCCCAACCTTACATTTCGGCCTACTATGTGCTGGGCATGCTTCTAAGTAACAAGGGTGATGCATCATCCAAAAGACACAAAGTTCAAGCTTTAGTGGAACTTCCTAATGATTTCCTGCCTGCCAACAAAAATTCCTGAAGCCCCCTTCTATCAATGTATCTATACTTCCATCAATGTATCTATTTCTTGTTTCTTCTGCCCTTAACTAGCTCACTGCGGTCTCTTCCCAAATCTGAAAGTGTGGTGGGAAGTCTTCATAGATTTTTAGATAAAAGAAATTGAGCATTGTTGCTTTTCTAATTTGAGATGTTAATCTTTTTCTTACTTTAGATGTCCAATTTTATGCTTTCATACAGTTGGCATGATACATTTATGCTTTCCTTAATTAAATAAAACCCAGATGTTTCAAAGTAGTCAATGAGAGAGCATCTCTTCTTGATAGGGGAGGTTGACCTTACAGTCCCAACTCCTAGCTCTAAACACTCCCCTCAGGGATTATTTTTACTATATCACCTGCAGGCCTCGAAAGGCAAAAACTAATGCCCTGCTTTCAGTGCTTTGTCCCATATATGGACATACAGTTCTTCCTTGCATACCATTTAGTTCAACTGAGGCTGACGTGATGCCCAATTAAGCTTTACTGGAGGTTAGAATGTAACAAAATGGCAGCGAGTACTAAGAGTAGGACCATGAAACTAAATACTCTAACATATATTGCATAGCTTATTCATCTTCAGTTTTTAACCCATTGCAGGGCTCTCTCCTTTCTTTCTTGAGGTCTGTTTCTGCAAGTACATATTCTCAAATATTTGGCCTTGTCATCATTAAGACCCAGAAAGGGATGGCAGCTTCCACATACTCAGCCTTGTCCCCTCACCCTGAGTTGCTCCCTGAGGGCCTCCCTCCTCTCCAGATAGTTGATCCTAGTAATAACAAGCTTCATGGAGGAAGAAAAGACATCTCTAGTGACATAGCCTAACCCAAGCAATCCTACTCCGAGTAGACATAGCAAGTATTAGGCCTCTTCCAAGAGCAGGTAACAAAAATGTATCTCAAAGTTGCTTAAGAAAAATAAGTCATGTAATTTTGCCAAGAAAAATTCTTTGTTTAAGAAAATGGAAAAGACAGATCTTGTTTGCTTCAGGTGTGGCTGAGCACAGAGTTTTAAATGATGCCTGTCTTTTGCCTTTTTTTTTTTTTTTTTGGAGATGGAGTTTTGCTCCTGTTGCCCAGGCTGGAGTGCAATGGTATAATCTCAGCTCACTGCAACCTCCGCTTCCTGGGTTAAAGCGATTCTCCTGCCTCAGCCTCCCGAGTAGCTGGGGTTATAGGCATGCGCCACCACACTGGCTGATTTTGTATTTTTAGTAGAGATTGGGTTTCTCCATGTTGGTGAGGCTGGTCTTGAACTCCCAACCTCAGGTGATCCACCCGCCTCAGCCTCCCAAAGTGCTGGGATTACAGGCGTGAGCCACCGTGCCTGGCTAGAGACGGGGTTTCACCATGTTGGCCAGGCTGGTGTTGAACTCCTGATCTCAGGTGATCCACCTGCCTTGGCATCCCAAAGTGTTGGAATTATAAGCATGAGCCACTGCGCCTGGCCTCCTTTGTCATTTGACAGAGACTTTTACTCTTTGTCTTTTTCTCTTTTTCAGTCTCTTTCTTTTAAACTGTCTCTCCCTCTTTCTTTTTGTCTTTCTCCTTTCTTTCTTTCTTTCCTTCTTTCTTTCTTTCTTTTTTTTTCCTGAGACAGGGTCTCACTCTGTTACCCAGATGGGAATGCAGTGGTGTGGTAACAATCACTCTAGCCTCTACCTCCCAGGCTCAAGTGATCCTCCCACCTCAGCCTCCTAGTAGCTGGGACCACAGAGAAGCACTACTATGTCTAGCTAATTTTTTATTATTTGTGGATATGAGGTCTCAAAATGTTGCCCAGGCTGGTCTCCAACTCCTGGGCTCAAGTGATCCTCCTGCCTCTGCCTCCCTAATCCCTGGGATTAGAGACATGAGCCACTATGCCCAGCCCTTTCTTTTCTTTCTATTGAGTCAACTTTAAAGAAAAATTCCCCATATTTTGGCAAAAATGGCCACCAGCAGCTTTGGATTTATGTTTAACTACAGCAATCCCAATGAAAAGAAAAAGATGTAACCTCTCTCCTAATGGTTTCAGCAAAATTACATGGCTGGTTGGGCCAGTATGACTCCCTGAACCAATCCTGGAACTGATGGTGGAGTGCAGTGATTGAGCAACCAATCCTGGAACTGGCGGTGGAGTGCGGTAATTGAGCAGTCTGGATGATGGACTCACTCCTGTGGAAGGGACCATAATGCCACGGGATTGAGAGTCCGGCCAGGGAGCAGAGAGGTATTTCCTTAAAGGAAAAGCTTCAGGTCATTCAAAAAGTTAGAGATCCATGTATAATATGGTATTCCCAATATTCATTCTGAAGATTTGGGTATAAAAGGGCAGGAGAGTATTAGAGTTATAGTTAGACATGACAAATTTGATATGGTCTGCAAGTCAGACACGGAAGAATGAGGAATCATAAATTACAAGATTGTTTCAGTCATAAGCAAACTGAGGCATTGTATCAATCACCAAAAGTGTAGAAAATGGTCTCCAAAGTATTAGGGGAATCTGCATCCTAAACAAGATCAAATGCCAAGACTGCTTCAGGGATAAAGAGTTGCTTTTAAGTAAACTGAGCTAATCAGAAGGAAGTATCTGGGCCAGGCATGGTGGCTCATGCCTGTAATCCCAGCATTTTGGCATATCAAGGCAGGAGGATCGCTTGAGGCCAGGAGTTCCAGACCAGCCTGGGCAACATAGTGGGATCCTAGCCCTATTAAAAAAATAAATAAATAAAAATAAAAGAAGGGAGGGATCAGCATGTAAATCTATACCTTGGACAAGAACTGCAAATAACTGACTTCACTGAAGTTGGGAAGATAATGTACTCTTATAAGCAAAACATATTGTGAACAGATAAGAATGTATCACTATTGCAATTCATCTCTTTTTATTAATCTTACTAAATGCTTGAATGAATGAGTTGTACTCATGAGGCTTCAAAACTAAAACAAAATGGTTGGTTCTTCTGCTGGTTGCAGGTTACAATTACCTTAGCTTGGAAATGATAAGGCTGAGTTGGTTTAGTAATGAAGAGGAGATCATATTCACAAGCACTGATTAATTATTTATTTTAGCACTGTAGTCATTAATTTATTGATTTCTCATTCCACAGCAAATCTAATGAAGCAAAAAACTCCTTAAATTTTTTTTCTGCTACATTCTGTAGTAGAAAGAATTCCCTATCTCTTCTCATTCCTAACAGACTAGAGGTTTTGAGACCATTTTCCTCACAAAACACTTGAAACAACCTATGAACAACTGAAAGGTTGAAGGTTTGAAAATAAGCGAATGGGCAATAATTTTCCTTACCAAATAAGAACCATCAAAATTATTGCATATGAAGTTACATGCAGCATCCTAAAGTAGGAAGTTGAGAACTCAGAATTTAACTTGAAATATTTCAAGCTTAAATTTGAACAATTATTTTACAAATTTTTTTAATGATGTAACTCATAGGCCTAATTTGGCTACCCCTGAAAGCAGAGGTTGAGACAAAGACTTGGCTACAGGTTGTGTGTAGTGGGGAGGTAATCCCAGAAAACAGAAGTAAGGGAACAGGGAATATGACACAGGAGGAGAAGTCGGTACAAGAAGGTGTTATTGAAGTCTCTGCTGAAAGGAAGAGCACATCAGTTCTGCTGGGACTTCTGGGAAGTGTAAATGTCTTCCTAGAGCTTTCCGTTTGAAGGAAGTGTGGATGAAGGTGGTTCCCATGTTGGTTGATGGCTGATATGTGTACTGGGGAACGTAAACATGGTCCTGAAGTGGTCCACACACATGCCCAGTGGCTCTGGGGCATAAGAGAGGCCCAAGGCTGAAAAATAGAATAATTCTTTAGCTGCCTGAGGTGTGCTCCTGTCAATGAGGAGGTGAGCCTGAGCTCCTGGGGAACTCTCACTGCAGCTGCAGCTGAAACAGGAGTGGGCCAAAGAAATGGAAATGAGGCTCCAACATGCCTGCTACATCAAACAAATAGATGTGAGGACCAAATCTGGCTCATGATTTATCAGTATTAGACTTGTGGTCAGTTGGCTTAGAAATTCACAAACTGATAAGAGTGCAAAAGGTTTACTGGAAAATAAATAGATAAATAAAAATATAAATTTACACACGGAATTCATTGCATGATCAAACTGACTTCTCAGAGATTCTAGGGATAAAGTACAGAACTGTAAAACAAGGGCCAATTTCTGCTCTTCATTTCTGCATTAATTTAACAAATTTAATGAACATTTACCATACGCTAGGTGCTGGAGTTACATCAATGAAAAAGATAAAGCACCTGCCCCATGGAGCTTGCATTCTGTTTGGGAGATAGTCAGCAAGCAATAAGTTTCGGACTTTTCAGTTAAAAATAAAACAGAGGACCAGGTGCTGTGGCTCACGCTTGTAATCCCAGAACTTTGG
>NW_012098621.1:297935-298907 GCF_000951045.1 Mandrillus leucophaeus | reverse complement strand
AAAGACATCTCTAGTGACATAGCCTAACCCAAGCAATCCTACTCCGAGTAGACATAGCAAGTATTAGGCCTCTTCCAAGAGCAGGTAACAAAAATGTATCTCAAAGTTGCTTAAGAAAAATAAGTCATGTAATTTTGCCAAGAAAAATTCTTTGTTTAAGAAAATGGAAAAGACAGATCTTGTTTGCTTCAGGTGTGGCTGAGCACAGAGTTTTAAATGATGCCTGTCTTTTGCCTTTTTTTTTTTTTTTTTGGAGATGGAGTTTTGCTCCTGTTGCCCAGGCTGGAGTGCAATGGTATAATCTCAGCTCACTGCAACCTCCGCTTCCTGGGTTAAAGCGATTCTCCTGCCTCAGCCTCCCGAGTAGCTGGGGTTATAGGCATGCGCCACCACACTGGCTGATTTTGTATTTTTAGTAGAGATTGGGTTTCTCCATGTTGGTGAGGCTGGTCTTGAACTCCCAACCTCAGGTGATCCACCCGCCTCAGCCTCCCAAAGTGCTGGGATTACAGGCGTGAGCCACCGTGCCTGGCTAGAGACGGGGTTTCACCATGTTGGCCAGGCTGGTGTTGAACTCCTGATCTCAGGTGATCCACCTGCCTTGGCATCCCAAAGTGTTGGAATTATAAGCATGAGCCACTGCGCCTGGCCTCCTTTGTCATTTGACAGAGACTTTTACTCTTTGTCTTTTTCTCTTTTTCAGTCTCTTTCTTTTAAACTGTCTCTCCCTCTTTCTTTTTGTCTTTCTCCTTTCTTTCTTTCTTTCCTTCTTTCTTTCTTTCTTTTTTTTTCCTGAGACAGGGTCTCACTCTGTTACCCAGATGGGAATGCAGTGGTGTGGTAACAATCACTCTAGCCTCTACCTCCCAGGCTCAAGTGATCCTCCCACCTCAGCCTCCTAGTAGCTGGGACCACAGAGAAGCACTACTATGTCTAGCTAATTTTTTATTATTTGTGGATATGAGGTCTCAA
>NW_012098621.1:292517-295245 GCF_000951045.1 Mandrillus leucophaeus | reverse complement strand
GTGGTGGCAGGCACCTGTAATCCCAGCTACTTGGGAGGCTGAGGCAGGAGAATCACTTGAACCTGGGAGGCGGAGGTTGCAGTGAGCTGAGATCATGCCATTGCACTCCAGCCTAGGTGACAAGAGTAAAACTCCGTCTCAAGAAAAACAAGGTAAGGTAGTACTGTGAGAGATATGGCTGCTGTTTTAGATAGGGCAGGCTTCAAAGGCTTCTCTACATGAATGACATTTGAGGGGAAACCTGGATGAGAAGGATTGAGTCAAATGAATATCAGGGAAAAGTATTCTAGGCAAAGGAAATAGACTATGTATGAGCCCTGAGGCCAGAATAAACTTTTATGTTTGAGGAGCAACAAGATTAATATGAGTGAAGTTGAGGGTGAGAGAAGTGGTTATGAGATAAAGTTAGACACGCCAGCTGAGGTCAGATGAGGTAGAGTCCTGTGGCTATGGAAAGGCATGTAGGCTTCATTCTCAGTGTGATGGGAAAACACTGGGAAATTTTAATCAGATGAGATGTGATCTGATTTTCTGTTTTTAAAAGTCCATTCTGGTTGCCATGTGGAGAGTGTGTATGTGAAGTTTTGGATCCCAGAATTGTAGAACACAACAGGCCTAAATATTTGTGTTTTCCATGAACAGGTGGATCTCTTAGTTATGTTTTGCTTGAAATGCATATAGGCATCCACACAAAGACCTCAACACGCAAGTGTTCTTGGCAGAATTACTTATAATAGCCAAAAGGTGGAAATAACTCAAATGACCATCAGCTGGTGAGTGGAAAAATAAAATGTGTTTATCTTCAAGCAGAATAGAAAGCCATTTAATAATAAAAATAAACATTGACACATGCTACAACATGGATAGCATCAAAAACATGCTAAGAGAAAGAATACAGACACAGAAGACCACACATTGCATGATTCTATTTATACAAAATAGCTAGAAAAAGAAAATCTATATACGGAGAAAGCAGATTAGTGATTGCCTGGGACTGGAAGTGAGAACAAAGAGTAAGTGTAATGAAGCAGGAGAGATTTTACTAGAGTGAGAGAAATGTTCTGAAACTAGTTTGTGGTGGCGGTTGCACAACAGTACATCTAAAAATTATTGAACTGTACACTTAAAACAGGTGATTTTAAAGGTATTTAAATGATACATAAATAAAGTTGTCTCAAAAAAAAATATGTATTGCCACATTTAGAACATATATCTTCCGAGCACATGGACCCTCCATCTCCACAGACCTTGGTTTTACCTGAAGTTACTCCTCCAATCCACATTTCCCTTGGTCAAGAGAGCACCAGGCTGCACAGGCCTTTCATGGACAACCAGTGGCCCACTTTGGGAATGAATCGAGTTCCTGTCTTTCTTTCTGAACCTTGTTTCCTCTGGGGAATCATACACATTCCAAGCATTCCCCATTTCCCCTATTTTCAGAACTCTCAGGTTGCTTGGTTCTTCCTTAAGCAATGTTTTTATCATGTTTAACCTATGCACTTTTTTGTCTCACTTTTCCAACAATTGCCAGCTGTTTCGAGAACATTTTTTACTACCTTTTTCCTCCTTTTTCTCCTTTCTTCCTCTCTTTTCTACCTCTATTTTTCCCACTGTCATCCCTCATTCTTTCTTTATGTTTGTTCCATTTGTGACCCCTAAAAATAACTCTAATGATGGGAGAACAGGATTGGGGACATATTAGTATCAAGTGAAAGGAAAGTCTAAGGTGTGCTTTACCCTATCAACTTCTAAAGTGTCAAAAAGTTCTTCTCAAGAACATCCTCAAAATTTCCTTCTACTCACTATTGTTTATTTCATGAAAAATAAAAATCTTGTTGTATTTTTAAAGTTTACTTGTGCTAAATAATCACACTTTAAAATTATTTTTCATTGTGAACTAGAAGATTTGATTACAAAAAGTATTTTGTTTTTATCAACGTAAATACTTTTGTTGGCTGACCCAGTAAAAGGAACACTATATATCACATAATTTCTGTAAAGAAAAAAATGTCTGAAATCCAAGAAATGATTAGAGTTTATTTTTGGTTTGTTAACTGGAGGCTGTCATTACTTGACTTTAAAACAAGGTACTTAAAATAGTATCTTTACATCTTATTAAGTGCTATATTATACTTGTTCCATTGGTCAACCTCGTATGTTGTTTTATTGCAATTCTTTATATTCTTTATATTCTTATATTCTTAAAAACAAAAGGACAATTACAGATACAACTAAGTAAAACTAAATTTCCCTTTTAGTAGAACAGAAGACAGGTTCTTCATTTTCTTCATCTGCCTTTCACATGAAGTATACAATGCTGGGAATAATTAGTATATTAATAGTCTCTACTGTCAGAGTTCATTTCTTGGTTACAAAAATGTAAGATAATGAGATTCTAACTTCCTTTAAAATTCAGCTTAAAGGGGCCAGGCGCGGTGCTTCACACCTGTAATCCCAGCACTTTGGGAAGCCAAGGTGGGAGGATCACTTGAGCCCAGCAGTTCAGGACCAGTCTGGGCAACATAGTGAGATCTTGTCTCTAAACCAATAATAATAATAAAAGAAATAAAATTTAGCTTAAAGAAAACAACTAGGACTGCAGATCAAAATGCCTTGTTATGTGAGATTACAAGATTACGGGTGACTACTATGTCTTGTCTTAAGAGAGAAGGATGTACACCCACATGCCACGGCAGACTGCATTCACGGGTGTAAAGAAAGTGTTCGG
>NW_012098621.1:290092-292167 GCF_000951045.1 Mandrillus leucophaeus | reverse complement strand
GCCAGGCTAGTTTTTTGTATTTTTTTAGTAGAGACGGGGTTTCACCGTGTTAGCCAGGATGGTCTCGGTTTCCTGACCTCGTGATCCGCCTGCCTCGGCCTCCCAGAGTGCTGGGATTACAGGCTTGAGCCACCGCGCCCGGCCAAACTCTTTTCTTTCTTTTTTTGTTTTTGGAGACAGGGTCTGGCTCTGTTGCCTAGGCCTGAGTGAAGTGATGCGATCATAGCTCATTGTAACCTTGAATTCCTAGTTACAGGAGGGTTGTTCAAGCCATCCTCCCAGCTCAGCCTCCCTAGTAATTAACAGGCATGTGTCACCATGCCGAGCCAGTGTTTTAAATTTTTTGTAGAGCTCGGGTCTTGCTATGTTGCTCAGGCTGGTCTTTAAGCTTTATCCATTTTTGTTAGGCCACAATAATGAAAACTAAGATCATCAACAGCAACGATGCCATGTAAATGTAGGGGAGAATTTTCCAATGTAACCTAGGGGAGAGTTATCTTGCCAGAAAGGGTTATGTTTAATGTTTTGATTTTTAATCGCTATTTTTTAAATAGGCTGCCAGAGAAATGGGTGTGAGTTTGTTTTAGCTTTGGTCTCCACTTCCTGTGTAAGTTATTTGGGATGGATGTTTAGTATAGATATGAAATCATCGGGGAAAACCAAACAAAGAGAAAATATTATCATTGAAAATTTACACATTAATTTTCCACATAGCTTTTTGAAAGGAAAGTCGGTTTGAGAAGGCAAAAAGGGACTTTGGCAAAATGAGTGACTCTGTGTCCTGCATCTAGGCTACCTGAAAAAAAGGCCCAGTCTTTGAAACGATCTTCTCCGGAGGCAAGCATGCCATGACCCAACAAATGTCTCTGTACCCCACAGGTTGAAGTTTGCAAGAAACAGCCGAGTAAGCTCAGGGCTTTTACAGAGTTGATCATGTTTTTGAATCCTGCCCTTTAATTAACTATATACTTTACAAAACTAGCTAGCTGTAGTAGACATATTAATCACTTCTTAGTAAGAAAAAGCACTGGAATCTACAGATGGACATTGATCTGTTACCTATGTTGACAAGAACATTATGATCTTTGTCAAACCACACCGCAAATGTACCGGGATGCTGCACTGATTTTCCATGGTTACTGCTGGAGTTGGGAAAGGAGAAGGAAGATTGGTTGTAGTTTGACATGGGAAATGTTACCCTCCTTTCCCTCTAGGCCAAATGACTCCTTACAATGCAGCCAATAAAAAGCAAAAAGAATAAGTATTTATATAAAGATGCTTATGGTTCATATCTTTCCATATAAACATTCAATGTGGGGAAAGAAAACCCCACCAGCTTGGCAAAAAAGAGATTAATTTCTCCCCCAAAGATTGGTTTGGAAGTCTTCCCAAAAGAAAGCTGTCTGATGAAATCACTGCCATCTTAAGTGGTAAAACACAATGCACTACATTAAAACGTAGTTATTGGGTTTTCATAATCATAGTATAAGAACCCTCAAAATTATCTTGTCTGGAATCTCTAGAAAAGTACACACCTTTGTGATTTAGGATCAACTGCTACTTAGAGGCTACTAGGAATAACTACTCCACAACTTCTCTTAACAATAACTCTATGATTTCAACCTCTTTCATTGTTATTCCTGATAAAAACTTGTCTTCCTTCAAATTCAGGCCATATCTCCTGGTTTGGCATTGTTCTGGTGACTTTGTCCTCACTGTGGTTATTATGACCCGGGAACTTCAAGAAAGACATAAACTTCTAGATCCAGGCTCTAAACACCTTTCCATATTGGAGCTGTGAAGTCTAAAAATAACACTTTATTACTAAGTACATGAGCAAAAATTTAGAGCAAGGTAAAAGTATGTGTGTGTGCGCGTGCTCAGGCATGCATGCATATTTCAGGGGTGTAAGGGGTGTTTTTCTCCAGTTTGAAGCTATAGGGCATAATATTATTTGAAGCTTCACTTACCTCTACCTGAAGCATAAACCAAGAAAACGTGAACAACTCAGCAGTGGAGGGGTTCCTTGTGCTCTTTGGGTAACAAGTCACTTGTTTCCTTATTCCACAGTGAAG
>NW_012098621.1:287661-289192 GCF_000951045.1 Mandrillus leucophaeus | reverse complement strand
CACACCTGTAATTCCAGCTACTCAGGAGGCTGAGGCAGGAGAATCACTTGAACTCAGGAGGTGGAGGTTGCAGATCGCGCCACTGCCCTTCAGCCTGGGCAACAGAGAAAGACTCTATCTCAAAAAAATAAATAAACAAATAAATAAATAATTATAATAGAATAATAATTAAAGTAAAATAGATCTATTTATAATGAATTAAATTTTTCTAAGCCCTCACTGGGGATATTCTTAAAACTCTATCACCAAATATACCAGTGACATTGCAGGAAAATTTCAAGGGAATTCCAAAATACTATTTTTAAAAATTACAAAAATTTTATAGGAAAAAAATAGAAGAACTTCAGATATTTTGAAATCTGTTAAGTCTTCTTTGAAATTAACATGAGGTCCGCTTACTATTAATAATGAACATGTTGAAAAAATCGTCTGAATATGAGGTTATTGAGGTTTCTTTCATTCCAGATCTCTGCTAATTAGTATCAGGGATAATTACATCTGTCTCTCTAGTTCTTCTAGAGAACTACTTCTCAACTCCTCTCTCCCTTAGGAGTCTACACATGAGCCAGAGAATACCTTAGCACAGAATGCTCTAAATGTAAACACAATGCAATTTCCTGTAAAAAACAAACAAACAAAACCTGTGGTTCCGTTTATTGTCATGTGGTCTCATTTGACTTTTAAAATCCACATCTTTTAATTTTAGGAATTGTATTAAATGTTTTAAGGTCAAAAACTGTACTTTTCTATGTTGAATTACTGGTAAGAAGCTGGCAATCAAGTGAAAGTTCTTTATGGACTAGACTGAAAAGCTCTTGTGTACTGTCAACCCAGTATTCATTTCTCAAAGCAAATGTCACCAGCACAATGGTTCTGTTGTGGATTCAAAACCAAGTTCCGTTTCAGCAATAATAGCGCAGCAGTAAACTCCTCCTCGTTGTCAGGCCCTGCGGCCATCTGGTTTTAGTCAGGCACTTCAGAGTCACCTCAGAGTGTCTTTTCTTTTTGTTTTGTTTTGTTTTGTTTTTTGACACAGAGTCTCACTGTGTTGCCCAGGCTGGAGTGCAGAGGCATGATATTGGCTTGCTGCAGCCTCGACCTCCTGGGCTCAAGTGATCCCACAGGTGTGTGCCACCAACCCCAGTTAATTTTTGTATTGTTTTTTTGTAGAGGCAGGGTTTTGCCATGTTGCGGAGGCTGGTCTCCAACTCCTGGGCTCATGCGATCAGCCTGCCTTGGCCTTCCAAAGTGCTGGGATTATAGGTGTGAGCCACTGTGGCTGGCCCAGAATGTCTTTATTAGCTGTGTTAGATCATTAGTTACAGAAACCCAGCTACTTAGAAATAAATTGCTTTCCTGCTTACCTGCCACGTAGTTCTGAGTACACATGTCAGTCCTACAATCCCACCTAATATCTGATGCATAAACTAAAATGATAGTCAAGGTTGTTCACTGGTGGTGAAATTTTGAGGGATTATTTTTAAACTTTTCTATATTTTTGAAATATTTTAACAGATTGTTGTTTTTTTAA
>NW_012098621.1:284222-286216 GCF_000951045.1 Mandrillus leucophaeus | reverse complement strand
ATCTGGGCTCACTGCAAACTCTGCCTCCCGGGTTCAAGAGATTCTCCTGCCTCAGCCTCCCGAGTAGCTGGGACTAAGGCACCTGTCACCTTGCCCAGTGAATTTTTGTATTTTTAGTAGAGATGGGGTTTCGCCATGTTGGCCAGGATGGTCTCGATCTTTTGACCTCATGATCCACCTGCCTCGGCCTCCCAAAGTGCTTAATGTTTTATTTTATAAATTGTTTAATGCTGCAAGCATTGAGGATAAAGCAATGATTTATATAGTAGCAGCATTTGTTGCACAGAGTTCACAGTCTAGTGAAGAATACAGAAAAGTAAAGAGGGAATAAAATAGAGTTCCGTAAACGGTATGATAAAGTAAATGCAGAGAGTCAAGAAAGCACAGAGGAGGACGTGTAGAGGTAGACAAGTATACAAGTATATGGTGGCTCGTGGATTTTCTGATGTGCTGCTGAGATCCACCTTTGGGAATGAAGGACTTATTCTCCCAGTTTCTGACAATGATGCCAGAAGACAACCCTCAAATTGTAGCATTACCCAAGGTCTTTCTTCCTTCCAAAGACATCTTGCATCCAATGCTTGACCAGTGTGTTTTATAAAGCTTTGGCTCCCACTTGATCCAACTTGGAGCAATTCTGAGCAGCCAGTCCAGGTCCAGAGCTACCCAAGGGGTGGGCTGAGCAACTTTTATTGGGGCTGGATCACAGCTCAACTTCTCCTTCTACCTAATCCTGTTTCCTTCTCCATTCTTCTACAGATGTTGATCCATTGGGAACTCCCTAATAAATATCCTGTTTCAGAATCTTTTTCCTTGTACAAATTATGAAGTGTCCTTGAATGCCATTCTGAGTAACCTGGATTTTGTGCTATATAAAACTAAAGTCAGAGAAGGCTTTTAGTAGGGAACTAGCTTGGCCATAAATGTAAATTAGAAGGGTGCAAAATTGAAGACAATATTATTGAAGAGGATGTTATGGTAGTCCAACCAAAAAACATTTATAACCTAAATAAATCCATCCACAGTGGGGTAGACAGAAAGAGATGAATGTAAGATGTATCCATGGGCAATACTGGCAGGACACACTTGGTGATTGACTATAGATGGTGGGCATGGTAAAATCATGTAAGTCTCCCCTAGTTATTTGGCTTGGGGAAAAGGATACATCTTGGTATCACTAATCAAGATAGAAGATGCAGGAGAAGAAGCAGGATCATTAATGAATATGATAAGTTCACTTTTGTACCTGTTGAGCTTGAAGTAAATTCAATACAGTAAAAATGCAGATAATACTTGGTAGATGGTGGAAAACGTATTGGGAGATCAGGATGAAGGTCAATACTAGAGATATAGGATTGGGAATAATCAGAATCTGTAGTAGTTAAATACACAGATGGGAATGAGCTCAGAGTTTCACTGTTCTGCTCTAAAATTGTCAGATCTCCATACTGCTTACCAAAGCAATTCCTAACTCCTCCAACTGGCACCCAGACAAAATAATGACACTTCAGCACTACGGACAGTGTCAGGATTGCTTGTACACCCCGCCCCCTTCTCACCTCATCCTCAAAATTTTAGTTCTGGTAGATAAGGACTTCCTTATTATCTTCTACTGTCTAGCTTTCTTGCCTTACTTTCTATCTGTCTCCTGGCTCATATCTTTTGCTTAAGGAATTGTGTTAAAGTCATCTAGTTCAAGCTTTTCCTTTCTTTTTTTTTTTTTAAGCAGATGAGGAACTTGGGGCCCAAAGAGGTGAAATGATTTGCCCAAAGCTACATTACTGGTAAGTAACAGAGCTGGGACCCAGATTTCCAGGATCATGCCTTAATGTTCTACTGCAATACAACATGAAGTAGACTCCATAATTTTCCAGGCAACAAGTTCAAGCTAACAGGCATTTGTCAAAAGAAGACATACATGTCATCAACAGAGAAATGAAAAAAATGCTCAATATTTCTAATCATTAGGGAAATGCAAATTTAAACCACAATGA
>NW_012098621.1:278621-279883 GCF_000951045.1 Mandrillus leucophaeus | reverse complement strand
TTTTTTTTTTTTTTATGCCAGTGAAATTTCTAATCTGATTTCCTGGCTTCCTGGCAGAGAAGGAAGCCACTTCAAAAATAATTCTACTTTTTTATTAGAAATACAGAAACAACCCTCTTTTTCTACAAGGATGAAAGTGTCATTCATATCTCCTCCCACTCAGCTCCATTGTAGTTAAAAAAAAAAAATGTGATTTCAAAATCTGTAAAAGAGGAAGCGGCAAACTCGGAATTTGTAGGCCACGTCAGGCCCTAACACTTGTTCTGTTTGGTGACCACATTATTTAAAAACTGAAATTGAATGCCCCTCAAGTGGGCCCTTTGTTTCCCATAGGCCCACTGAACGTTTAGACACTTAGGTAATCTTCCTGGACCCTGAAGGCATTTGATTTTGACACCCTCACACTAGCATCGCATAAGAAGTAGACTGGGACACTACATGACTAAGACATGTTAGGCAAAGTTACAACTGTGCTAATATCATCATTCTGCTCTTCAATTTGCATGTGGAAAACACTGATTTCAGGAAAGGAATTTTAGCAAATTCAGTGTCCACAGTCACATGCCTCTAGGTTATCCTAACAATGTTCTCCCATATAACTCCCTTCCCTTTTAGTTCATTCTTTACATTACTTCCTGGTTAGTAATCCTAGAGCCTGACTTTAATCACATATTTGTTGTTCATTCTTTTTTTCTTCACTGTGTGCCAGGTCTCTATAGGTGCTAAGAACACAAAATAGATGAGGCTCAAGGTCTCATACCCCCTGAAAATAATCAGACATGTAAATTTAAAATAATAGGAGTGTAGTTGGTACAAAATGGGTTCTGAGGAAACACAGAGAATGAAGATTGTGACTGTGCCTGGGAAAAAGTTTTCCAAAGGTAACAATTGAACTGACTTTTGAAAGAGAAGTAGATATTCAGCTGATGACTAAGTCAAAGGCATTCTAGCACACCCAAAGCATGGACTCAAAGAAAGGCTTGGAAAATTCAGGAAACCTCAAGTAGTTTGGTTTTACTAGAGCAACAAGGAGTAAAGAATGGGGAGAAAGGAAATATGCGTTCATTCATTTAATGTTTTCTTTTTCTTTCTCTCATTTTTATTTATTTATTTATTTTTTACAGTCTCATTCTGTTGCCAGGCTGGAGTGCAGTGGCACGATCTGGGCTCACTGCAAACTCTGCCTCCCGGGTTCAAGAGATTCTCCTGCCTCAGCCTCCCGAGTAGCTGGGACTAAGGCACCTGTCACCTTGCCCAGTGAA
>NW_012098621.1:272115-276781 GCF_000951045.1 Mandrillus leucophaeus | reverse complement strand
AAGCAGATGAGGAACTTGGGGCCCAAAGAGGTGAAATGATTTGCCCAAAGCTACATTACTGGTAAGTAACAGAGCTGGGACCCAGATTTCCAGGATCATGCCTTAATGTTCTACTGCAATACAACATGAAGTAGACTCCATAATTTTCCAGGCAGCAAGTTCAAGCTAACAGGCATTTGTCAAAAGAAGACATACATGTCATCAACAGAGAAATGAAAAAAATGCTCAATATTTCTAATCATTAGGGAAATGCAAATTTAAACCACAATGAGATATCATCTTACACCTGTTAGAATGGCTATGCTTAAAAAAAAAAAGACAAAAGATAACAAGGGTTGACAAGGGCGTAGAGAAAAGGAAACCCTGGTACACTGTTGATGAGAATGTAAATTAGTATTACCATTATGGAAAATAATATGGAGGCTCATCAAAAATCTAAAAACAGAATCACCATATAATCTAGCCATCCCACTTTTGGATATATATGCAAAGGACTTGAAATCTGTATGTCAAAGAGATATCTGCACTTCAGTGTTCATTGTAGCACTATTCACAATAGTAAAGATACGGAAGCAACTGAAGTGTCAGTGGATGGATGAATAATGAAAATGTGGTATATATGCATGATGGAATACCATACAGCCTTAAGAAAGAAGGAAATTCTGTCATTGCAACAATATGCATAAACCTGGAGGGCATTATGCTAAGTAAAATAAGCCAGGCACAGAAAGACAAATACTGCATGAACTCAATGATAATGTGGAATCTAAAAAAAAGTTAAACTAATGGAAGCAGAGAGTGGAATGGTGCTTACCAATGGCTAGGGAAGGGGGGAGGGTAGGGGTGGGAAAAGGAGAGATGTTGGTCAAAGGGTACATAGTTTCAGTTAGATAGGAGGAGTAAATTTCAGTAATCTAAGTAGATTTTAAATGTTCCCACCATAAACTAATGTTAAGTAGGTGAGCTGATGGCTGTACTAATTACTTTGATTTAATCATTCCACAATGTATACATAGATCAAAACATCATAATGTACCCATAAATATATACAATTATTATTTGTCAGTTAAAAACAGACATTTTAAGCTGGCTAATAATAGTAAAAATACAGCAATAACAACAGTAACAATAGTAATACAACACAATCAAAAAACAACTCTTCACCTGATTGGATCTTAACTTGGCTTGGCATTCTTTCGGAAACTTTTAAAAATTATCTCTTTGATTTTTGTTCATTCTCTTTGAAATCTTTTATCAGATATTCTAGATCCATCATCGTCTTCCATTAATACATCATCTTTTCTCTCATTTTATTCAATTCCTTTATCACTTTTCTCTGAATGCTTCAAATTCACTGATTTGATTTTTGTCGCTTTCCAATTTTGCTCTTTACTGCTTCCATTTTATTTTTTTCTTTCAGAGACAGGGTCTTACTGGGTCACCTGGCGGTCTCGTTATGTTGTCCAGGCCAATTTTGAATTCCTGGTCTCAAGCAGTCCTCCCACGTCAGCCTCCCAAAGCACTGGGCTTACAAGGGTTAGCCACTGTGCCCAGCTTCCATGTCATTTTTTAAAAAATTCTAGCAATCTTATTTTTATTTCAAAATGAATCTTTTCTAACCTTAAATTGTTCCTGTTTTAAAATGTAATTTTTAAATGATTGACAGTTTTTAAAGATACCATAAAATTTACACTTTTTTAAAGTACACAGTCTAGCGGTTTCTAGTGGTTGTACATTTTCAGAATTGTGCAACCATCAACATTATCTAATTTCAGAACATTTTTATCATGCACAAAGGAAACCCCATACTCGTTAGCAATCACTCCCTATTTCCCCCTCCCTCAGCCCCTGGCAATCACTAATCTACTGTTTCTATGAATTTGCCTATATATATAGACAATTCATATATATGTGGAATAATAAAATATGTGGTTTTTGTGTCAGGGGTCTTTCATGTAGTATAATGTTTTCAAAGTTCATCCATGTTGTAGCATGTATCAGTACTCCATTTTTATTGCTGAATAACATACCCTTGTATGTGAGTGCATTTGTGGGAGTGTATGTAACACTTTGTTTATCCATTTATGAGTGGACAGACATTTGAGTTATTTCTATTTTTGGGCTATTATGAATAACATTGGTATGAATGTTTGTATATAGGCTATTGTGTAAAAATGTTTTTATTTCTTTTGGGTAAACACCTGGGAGTAGAATTGCTAAGTCACATGGTAACTCTGTGTTTAACTTTCTGAGGAACTGCCAAATTGTTTTTCCAAAGTAGCTACAACATTTTACATTTCCACTAGCAATGTATGAGGATTCCAATATCTCCACATCCTCGTCAACACTTTTTATGTCTTTTTAAAAAATGATAGCCTTTCTACGGACTGTGACATGGTATCTCATTATGGTTTTGATTTGCATTTCTCCAATGACTAATACTATTGAGCATCATTTCACATGCTTTATGGTCATGCGTATATCTTCTTCGGAGCAATGTTTATTCAGATCACTTTAAAATCAGATTGTCTTTTTATTGCTGACTTGTAAAAGTCCTGGATACAAATCCCGTATCAGTTATTTGATTTGTAAATATTTTCTCTTATTCTGTTGGTTTTCTCTCTCTCTCTTTTTTCTTTTTTTTTTTTGAGACAGAGTCTTACTCTCTTGCCCAGGCTGGAGTGCAGTGGTGCTATCTTGGCTCACTACAATGTCCACCTCCTGGGTTCAAGCGATTCTCCTGCTTCAGCCTCCCAAGTAGCTGGGATTAAGGCACCTGCCACCATGCCCAGCTAATTTTTTGTATTTTTAGTAGAGACGGGGTTTCACCATCTTGGCCAGGCTGGTCTCGAACTCCTGATCTCATGATCCACCCGCCTTGGCCTCCCAAAGTGCTGGGATTATAGGCGTGAGTCATCACGCCCAGCCCACTGGTTTTCTCTTTACTTTCTTGAGGTTTTCTTTGAAGCACAAATATTTTTAATTTTTATGAAGTACAATTTATTTTTTAAGTACAATCTATTTCTTTCTATTATTATCTGTGTTTTTGGTGTCATATCTAAGAAACCATTGCCTTGCCCAAGGTCAAAAATATTTATGCCTCTGTTCTCCAGTAAGAATTTTATAGTTTTAGCTCTTACAATTAGGCCTGTGATCAATTTTCTGTTAAATTTTGCATATGGCGTGCATATGGTGTAATGTTCTTTTGAATCTTGTTGGTAACTCATCATCTTTCTAGATTTTTTAAGATTTAGAGATTTTTCTAAAGTTTTTTTAAATTTTGTTTTGGTTTTATTATTAACTCTTTCATGAGTGGAGTCTATTTATTCCTCTGGTTAATTCCTCTGGTTAATTTTATTCCTCTGGTTAATTTCCTTTTTTACATTACAATTAAGTCTTTTAATCCAGAAGATGTTTCATTGGTTTGTTTATTCTGATGATTGTGTTTATGTCCATGGGTGGAGTTCACAGTTAATTTCAGAATTGTTTGGGGGTCCTGTTGAAATACTAAGTACACTCAATGGGAGAAAGGAAATTTCAAGATTTATCAGAATTACTTTAATAAATTGGCATTCCAATTGTCTATGGAAGTAGGGCAGAGGTGGTAGGGCCCATAGACTTCACCATTGTGCCAAAGAATTTCCCCTTGGTTTCTGAGATACTACTCAGTATGCTGTCTATATGAAGGGCAAGCTGGGATGCCCTGAGATATTGCTTTGTGTAGACTCTGTCTTTAATGGACTTTCTACAGATGCTGGTAAGACTGGTATTTGCCCCTCTCTGACTTCCCTATATGACACATTTGCCTCTAAACATAGAACACTTTACTGGAAATCTTCTAAATTTCACAGCAAGTGCCAATTCATATTTTCATATCCCTTTGGATATTCAATGGTAGTTTAAAACATGTAAACTCAGATTAATATCTTGAATCAGAACCGTTCTTTCAGCTTCTGATTTGGCTCTGTTTCTATTGATTATTCTTCGCTTCTGTCTAGTGACCCTGACTAGTTCAAGTTTCTATTTTCTTCATCTTTAACACTTATTTTGTGTTTATACTGGTGTTTCCTGTGCTTGTCCTGCCCCCAACCTTGGCGACTAATTTCCTGATGTATTAGAGCACTGCACTAGAACCAGGAGGCCAGATCATGCTTCTGTTGGAGGTTGCTGGTCCTTCCACATTGCCTCCCTCATCTTTCTTCATCATTCTTGCAGTGAACCTCAATTACACCCAAGGAAACCAAGTCATCTTTGTAATGTAGACACATGGGAGCTCCTTCTCCTCCTCCCTCCTCCTCCTCCTCTTTCTTCCTCCTCCTCCTTCTTCTTCTCCTTCTTAGTTGTCATCATCTTCTCTTTTCTTCTTCTTCTTCCTCCTCTTCTTCCTCCTCCTCCTCTTTCTCCTTCTCCTCCTCCTTCTTTCTTCTTCTGAGACAGGATTTCACTTTGTTGCCCAGGTCAGAGTGCAGTGACACGATCTCAGCTCACTGCACTCTCTGCTTCCCAGGCTCAAGTGATTCTCCTGCCTCAGCCTCCCGAGTAGCTGAGATTACAGGTGTGTGCCACCATGCCCAGCTAAGTTTTGTATTTTTTGTAGAAATGAGGTCTCACCATGTTGCCCAGGCTGGTCTCGAACTGCTGGGCTCAGTGATCCACCTGCCTCAGC
>NW_012098621.1:266833-270135 GCF_000951045.1 Mandrillus leucophaeus | reverse complement strand
GAAGCAAACTAATACAGGAACAGAAAACCAAATACCGCATGTTCTCACTTGTAAGTGGGAGCTAAACATAGAGTACATACGGCCACAAAGAAGGGAACAACAACAACAACAAAAAAGGAAACACAAAGAAGAGAACAACAGACACCAGGGCCTACTTGAGGGTAGAGGGTGGAAGAAGGGTGAGGCTCGAAAAACTATAGGGTACTATGCTTACTATCTGGGTGACAAAATAATTCTTACACCAAACCCCCATGACATGCAGTTTATCTATATAACAAACTTGCACTTGTACCCCTGAACCTAAAATAAAAGTTAAAAAAAAAAAAAGCCTCCGCTTGCATCACATCTACTAACTTTAGTTAGCCAAAGCAAGTCACACAGGCAAGCCCGATATGAAGTAGGTAGGGAAATGCTACATATACTCTGCCCATTCTGGTAGAAGGTATTGCCAAGCCACTTGACAAATGCTTTGTAATTCTATCGCAGGGAGAGAGGGAAGAATTGGGAATAATTCAGTTACCACATCCATAATTCTATTTGCGACTTCTCTTTACTCTTCGATTCCCATTCAGTACCTCGAAGATACAAAGTTGGAGGTCATCTAGTATGATCCTTTCCTTTTACACAAGAGTTATCTGGGGCCCAGAGAGCTTATGGGACTTGCCTAAGATCACACAGTCAATTCAGAGCTCTACTACATTGAACCAAATTGTTGTGACTCTAACTTTCCTCTCTATCATCTGCTTCCAGACCCTAACTCCACAGGGAATTATAGGGGTTTAGTTCATGAGATAAATATATGAGTCAGGCCCTGAACTCCAATCTCCAGAGGTAATAGCCTAGATTCACTGTGGATATGAAGGGTTTTAGTGGTGCAATGAGAGGAGACTATAAATTCTAGGTTCTGACTTGGAGAAACTGGTTTTTCACAAAGTGACTGGTGTGTGTGGAGGGAGGGCAAATTTCTAATGAAAATATTTATAGACCCTAGTGGTTATTTAAAAGCAGGTAATATTTCCAGAAGGAAATGTTTAGTTTGTTTCCCAGTTGCTTTCCATTGTCTCCATGCTTCATCTAACAAAGAATCAAATGTAAGGAAGGGCAAGGGGGTGGGTAGGTGGAACAACAAGGGAAGACTGCCAGAGATGGAGGAAAGATATAAAATGCGGCCTTTTCAAGTTGACATTTGTTTTTTAAGTTTCCCTAATGCCCTCTCTAAGGTAAATCACCAGAGGCTATGTGTTTGGCTTACTCCTCAAAAGCAGATCTGAGTTGGTAAGCAACTGAAACGCATCAGAGGATGGTTGTTTTGAGAGAAGGGAACAGCTGTTCCTCCTGGAGTCCCTGGCAGACATGGAGCCCTATCTGTTACCTCCGTGTTCCTAGATGGTATTGCTTACAGCCTTTTTTGTGTTCTGTTTACTGTTCCAGTTCTGTAGGTCCGCTTGACTGGATATTATATATATTTTAGAGACACTTATAACTAACATAGTATTTGTTATCGATGTCCTAAGTTCGAAAGTTTCTTTAACATTTCTTGGTTTTACTCCCAGTTTGTTTACTTCTGCAAATCAGCTCTTCTGGCAAGAAACTTGACTCCTGCGGATGATATTATCTTGGAGGAATGTAGGGCCAGACTACAGGGTAGTTTTTCTGAGAATAAATGATCTGACCACACTTAATAAACAAAGCCAGATAAGAAGCGGCCATTCAACATGAAAACAAAGAGCAATAATTTAGATATATAGCTTTAAAATAGAAATACAGGAAAACATACAAAATATGTTTTAAAATAATTATTTCCCATCTTCATTTTGTTCTGTTCCCTTTATTTTAGCCTGGAATAGACATTCCCCATATTTTCAACTACAATTTCATTTTTAACAACAGTTTCACAGAGTCGCACATAATAGTGTTCGTACTTTTAGTAGAAGTTGACCAAAAATACATAAGGATAAACACATTGCTATGAATTCAGTAATGCTTTTTGCCCAGGCTGGACTTGAACTCCTGGCCTCAAGTGATCTTCCCACCTCAGCCTCCTGAGTAGCAAGTAGTGGGGACTGTAGGCACACAGTACCGCATCTGGCTTCAGTAATGCTTTTAATTGAAGGCATACTTTATTAAACAAAAGAGCATCTCTATCCATTTGAAGACTGGGTGTATATATCAGTGCAACCCACCTTATTCAAGTAAGCATACCTTATGGGACTTCAGGTCCCCTTGTAATAATTTTAAAACTCTGCAGATGCCCATGGCTCATAGGTTGATATCTAAACTTTGCCTTTCATCATTTATGTCTGTCAACTTTGGGAGCTCTCCTATTTAATGACATCATTGCTCTCCTGCCTACCCAGGCGCGGCATATTCTTACTAACAGTTGGCTTGAACAGTATATAATGGTTAGAGCTCTGTCTTTCTAAAAGTCAGAAGATTGGAATTTTGGATTGTTTTGTTGTTGTTATCTACTAATATATTTCTTTAAAGAAGTCAATGGCTTTGAGACTGTTTTGCTTTTTGCAAAACTAAGGATGGGGGATGGGGAGATACTTGCTCAACCCAACTCATGGATTATTATGAGGAACATAGTAGATTATGTAGCACTTAACCATATATACAGTAAATGGTCCTCAGTTAGTATTTTTGTAGAACCATTTAGAACAGAATTCTCAGCTTTTGCCGTGCTACAAAGATACAGTTCACCCAGACTTACATTGGCCTGGGTGCCATGCTCTCCAGACACACAGTGGGTAGTAGATAGGAAGGGGGAGATCTGTGCATTGGGCTGGGCTGGGAGTAATGACCTAGGTTTATGATTTATCTCTGCCATTTCAGTGAGTCATTTCATTTCTCTAGGCCTTAGTCCCTTGTGAATAGAGAAATGAACGAAAATCTCAGAGGTGTTCACATTTAGCAATAAGGCTCTTTTTTCCTCTTCCTAAATGAAATTAAATTGCAAAACTCCAATATATAAATCAGATACCCAGAAAATGCAGTTTTCACATGCAGTTTAAAATGTTCATTTGTTGCAAATAAGGCCCTAGGAGCACAGTTTGAAAACCACTGATTTAGTTCATGTCTAAGATCCACCTTTACATTAAGATACGTTATTAAAGTGAGGTATGTTTCTGACCAAATATTGCTAGTTGTCATCTACATGGGACTTCTTGCCTTGATGGTCTTGTCCACTCAAGATCATCAATCAGGCCGGGCGCGGTGGTTCAAGCCTGTAATCCCAGCACTTTGGGAGGCCGGGACGGGCGGATCACGAGGTCAGGAGATCGAGACCATCCTGGCTAACA
>NW_012098621.1:263226-265708 GCF_000951045.1 Mandrillus leucophaeus | reverse complement strand
GGGAGGCTGACGTGGGCAGGTCACTTGAGGCCAGGAGTTCGAGACTTGCCTGGCCAACGTGGCAAAACCCCATCTTTACTAAAAAATACAAAAATTAGCTAGGCCTGGTGGCATGCACCTGTAATCACAGCTACTTGGGAGGCTGAGAGAACTGCTTGAGCCCAGGAAGGAGAGGTTGCAGTGAGCTGAGATCGCACCACTGCACTACAGCCTGGGCAACAGAGTGAAACCCTGTCTCAAAACAAAAATGAAACAAAAAAAGAGAATAATACATCAAATTGTTTGTAAAGAAAAACCTTCCTCCCTATTTCAAACAGCTTGAAGAAAGACAGTTTTTGTCCTTTTATTTATTTTGGGGGGACGGAGTCTCACTCTTTCGCCCAGGCTGGAGTGCAGTGGCACCATCTCAGCTCACTGCAACCTTCACCTCTGGGTTCAAGCAATTCACTTCTGGGTTCAAGCAATTCTCGTGCTTCAGCCTCCCAAGCAGCTGGGACCACAAGCATGGGCCACCATGCCTAACTGATTTTTGTATTTTTAGTAGAGACGGAGTTTCGCCATGTTGGCCAGGCTGGTCTCGAACTCCTGACCTCAAGTGATCCACCCTCCTTGGCCTCCCAAAGTGCGGGATTATAAATGTGAACCACCATGCCCAGCTTGTCTTTACATTTATTTTGATGATGAATTCGAAATTGTACCAATGTATATCAGTGCTTTATTCACAACACTGACCTGAAGATATTTCAGAATAGAGGAATGCTAGATCCTCAGTAAGTTTTAACAACAAAAGGGTTGAGGGGTCAGTGATAAAATTGTATTTCTCTCTTTATTTTACTAATGGAAATTAATGTTGTTGTTGTTTTTTAATAACAGTAGTGCTCTATGTATTCTAAATTCTGCTCCCAAAAGGATTTAAGGTGGCTGACATAAACGTATATGATATAATAATACTTAATACTTAACATCATAACAATAATAATTTACAAGAAAAGCAGAAAAAGAGAAAACGAGTGTAGAAAAAATAAAATAAAACATGGAGGGGAAGTTGCTAAACAAAATGTATCCTGCAAAGTCACCTACATCCACTTGCTTATGGAGGGTCACATATTTGGCTCTGACTTTTCCAGGCAATTCAAGAGGGCTCACAACCAGATAGAGACCCAGTGTCCATAAGACTCAAACAAACTAATTGCTTAGCCTAACACAGTTTCTCTAGTTGCTGAAACCAGAGAGCAATTTCTCCAAAACGTTGCCACAAAGACTACACTGTAAGTTACAGTGACCACCATCCTACAGCGAACACAGTACAATTTCGTAGGAATATTTCTTAATATAGCTAAAAACACAGTGTTTTTTTACATAGAAAAGTGCAGGACACTAATTTCTAGTTTTGCAGTATCCTCAGTACCAAAAGTCGTCCTACTGATGGTGCTAATCAGGAGAACATTTCCATGGTCAAGTTAAGATGCCTAGATGATTTCAGTTTAGTTCAACAGCATCAATAAAATTTTAAGGTCAGTAGGCGTATTGTTGGATAGAATACATGAGAGAAGTAAAACAGCAGATATTTTTGTGTTTCTGCTGCAATAGTGCTACATAACCAATTGCAAATTTTAGAGGCTTAAAACATAACTTTCTATTTTTCTTGTTCAAGATTTTGGTCAGTTTAACATCCCCTTTTCTCATTCTTGAACCAGTGGCTAGCCAGGAGATTACAGAAGCAAAAGAAATAAAGCCACTTTTAAAGCCTCTGCTTAGTGAGACAATGAAGCAAACTAATACAGGAACAGAAAACCAAATACCGCATGTTCTCACTTGTAAGTGGGAGCTAAACATAGAGTACATACGGCCACAAAGAAGGGAACAACAACAACAACAAAAAAGGAAACACAAAGAAGAGAACAACAGACACCAGGGCCTACTTGAGGGTAGAGGGTGGAAGAAGGGTGAGGCTCGAAAAACTATAGGGTACTATGCTTACTATCTGGATGACAAAATAATTCTTACACCAAACCCCCATGACATGCAGTTTATCTATATAACAAACTTGCACTTGTACCCCTGAACCTAAAATAAAAGTTAAAAAAAAAAAAGCCTCCACTTGCATCACATCTACTAACTTTAGTTAGCCAAAGCAAGTCACACAGGCAAGCCCGATATGAAGTAGGTAGGGAAATGCTACATATACTCTGCCCATTCTGGTAGAAGGTATTGCCAAGCCACTTGACAAATGCTTTGTAATTCTATCGCAGGGAGAGAGGGAAGAATTGGGAATAATTCAGTTACCACATCCATAATTCTATTTGCGACTTCTCTTTACTCTTCGATTCCCATTCAGTACCTCGAAGATACAAAGTTGGAGGTCATCTAGTATGATCCTTTCCTTTTACACAAGAGTTATCTGGGGCCCAGAGAGCTTATGGGACTTGCCTAAGATCACACAGTCAATTCAGAGCTCTACTACATTGAACCAAATTGTTGT
>NW_012098621.1:258379-260014 GCF_000951045.1 Mandrillus leucophaeus | reverse complement strand
AATCAAACCTTAGAGCAGCACTTTGAATGTAAGAAAAAATCAAAGCAAGTTCTATATTCTTAAGGAATAGTTCCCTCAAGCAATGGTGACCCAATTTAATGCCCTTCTTCATGTTAGTAATTTTTTTTCTCTAAAGAACTGGGCCAGGAAATCTAGAATCTCAGCACCATCCCCCATAGACCAGTAGAGGAAGAAATGCTAATCAAATTCTAAAATTTGGAGCCACTCCAGGACTGAGTCTGGACCTGAAGGATCCCTCTTTGTTCACTTGGTGCCTAACAGTACCTGACATATAGAGGACACTCAATAAGTCTTGAATGACTGACTGACTAAATGGATTGAGTGAATTTGTGGCAACTAATTAAGCAAGAAAAGACTGAATTACATGATTGGTTTTGAAAGCAACCATTATAAAGTTTATAATTAAGTTTGTCACTGAGCAAATCTAGTCTATACCTTCAGACCCCAACAATTTTAGAAATTTTGAGTTTCCAAACCATGCTGGGGTCATTTTCAGGGAGCAGACTGAAATGTCACACCATAGCTGCCCCTGTTTCCTTATTTTTTTTTTTTAACTTAATCCCAAATGTGATAATAAGCTGCCCTTATTTTCAGCCACTAAAAGAATGTCAGGGAGCTAGATCTTGAGGCTGGTAGAGAATAGCAGTTAATGATGAGAAGCACAGACATTGACTACCTGGGCTCTAGTCCTGACCCTTCCATGTGTTAGCTACCACTATGGGTAGCTATCTCTGTTTCTATAAAGTGGGGTATTAACTAATGTGAGGATTGAATGAGCTAATGCCCCTGAAGCTCTTAGAACAGAGCCAGACATGTCGTAAACATTCAATAGGTATTGACTCTCATGTATTCATCCTGGTATAGTGGAGAGAGCATAAGTATTGAGTTAGGCAAGCCAGGCTTTTAATTCAGGCTCTGACCCTTTTTTGGGGGCAGTCATTTAATTTCACTAAACTTGTTTTTTCATCTTGTGTAAATGCTATTTAAAACTATAGCAGACTATAGCTTTCTGATTTCTAGGACTCTTAAGTTTAGGAAAACACCTGTGTAAGTCCACTTTGAATATGAAGGAGGAAGCCCCAGGCAGAGAACTAAAATGCTTTGCATAATAAAACAATAATTTTGAGCATCCCGGAGTTTGAGATGAAAGCACCAACTCTAGGAAAGAAAGAAGTCTAGCAAAGTAGCCAGAAATCTGGGGCTCTATTTGGGAAGACAGTTTTAATATCCGGTATTAAGTTGTTACTTGGCACCAGAATGGAACATTCCTTACCTTTTACCAAAAGTTAAATAGACGTCTGTTACTCAAGCAATCATATGTGGGTGATAACTTTGGGGAGTGAAGAAATTGGGGTGATGTGCCAAGTATTGCGTAAGGCCATATAGCAAAAGGGAACACAAACAGCAGGGGGATGTAAAGGAGACATAGAGAATTTGGCCTGTGTAGGAAAACAGAATGTGAGGCAAGGAAGAGAAACCTGGAGATGTGGAGAGGAACAGCGGATTTCTCACCAGTGTGTGAGATGGCAATCAGGCACTTTTATTTTACACTAATCTTAGAGGATAAGAAAGCTAGAGTCTGTTGAAGAACGTGAGTATCCTGGCGTTTGAATT
>NW_012098621.1:254058-256464 GCF_000951045.1 Mandrillus leucophaeus | reverse complement strand
AAAAAAAAAAAAAAAAAAAAGAAAAGAAAAAAAGGAAAAACTCCCAAAGAATAAAAAATAATAGTACAACAATAAAAAATACAATATAACAACGATTTATGTAGCACTTACGTTGTGTTAGGTATTGTAAGTAACCTGGACACGATTTAAATATACTGGAGGATGTGCATAGGTTATATGCAAATACTATGCCCGTCTATATAAGGGACTTGAGCATCCTCAAATTTTGGTATCTTTGGGGATCCTGGAACCAATCTCTCTTGGGTACCAATGGACAACTGTAATTTTCCATTTCAAAAACAGTATGTCAAATCTATATCAAAAATCTGGAAGAGAAAAAGAAAAGAATGCATCTCATCATTTTGACACAAATTGTGTACTCATTACTTTAGGCTGTTTCTTCCTAAACCTTTTTCTATGATTATTTTTTCATTGATTTAATCCTAGTGGATATGCAATTTCATATCCTTTTTTCAATTAATGTTGCGTCACAATCATTACTCAAATTGCTACGTAGTCATCATAAATATTTCTTTAAAGGCTGCAAAATATTGACTACTTTTCTATTGTTAAAATTTTAGTTTGTTTATCATATTCCACCATTATAGACAACACTGCAGTTGACATTTTCATGCTTATAGTTTTTCCAGTGTGTGTGTTTCTGTATGTACATGTACATTTTGATTTTTTCCCTTAGGATAATGTCCCAAAAGGAAACTTACTGAACCGAAGAGCAAGATTGTTTCTATGGCACATATTGTCAAGTTGCTTTCCAAAAGAGTTGGTCCAATGTATATTATTAGAAGTGTATGAGAATATCAGTTTCTCCAAACCTTCGCCAAAATTATTTTCTTAATTATTTAATCTTTATATAAATGAAATGGGATAACTTTAGTTCACTGCTTTAATTTTTTTTTACCATGAATTGTTTTAAGCATACAAAAAAGTAGGCAGAAAAAAATATATAACCCCTGGTCCTGGTTTGTCAGATATGAACAAATTTCCACATTTTCATTACATTTTATAAAATGAAATGCTACATGTAACTGAAGCCACTGTGCACCACTTTCCCAAATCCATTCCAATGCCTTCCTCCCTCCCTCTACAGAGACAACTGGAATTTGACGTTTATCATTCCTTTACACTCCCATGTCCATATGTTTTAATTGTTAAATCTTTAATTACCAATGAAGTCAAACTTTTTAATATACTATAGCTAATATTAAAGTGCTCAGATTCTAGAGTCAGGTGGAACTGTCTTTGAATTCCTGCTCTGCCACTAACTAACCATGTCTCCTGGGGCCTCTGTATGACTCAGTTGCCTCATTTATGAAATAGAGATAATAATAATTCATACTAATTTTTTTTTTTCTTTTGAGACAGGGTTTCTCTCCTGTCACTCAGCCTGGAGTGCGGTGGTGCACTCTCGGCTCACTACATCCGCCTCCCGGGCTCAAGCAATCCTCCTGCCTCAGCCTCTAGAGTAGCTGGGATTACAGGCATGTGCCACCATGCCCAGATAATTTTTGTATTTTTAGTAGAGATGGCGTTTCATCATGTTGGCCAGGCTGGTCTCGAACTCCTGACTTCAAGTGATCTGCCTACCTCAGCCTTCCAAGGTGTTGGGATTATAGGCGTGAGCTACTGTGCCTGGCCAATGCATACTATTCTTTATCACATTGTTATGAAGATGAAATGGAAAGTTGCATGTGAAATTCTTTGCACAGTGCTCACTTAGCATGCAATAATACCTTTTACCATTATTCTAGTTTTATTGTGTGAATTATTTGCCCCTTTTCTTAGCAAGATTAGATTACCTAAAACTTGTGAAGCACTTTTCCAACATGATCCTATTTATTCCTCACGATAGCTTTATGAGATAGTGCTGCAACAATCCTATTTGATCCCAATGATAAGCCAGCAGGGAGCAGAGCTGTATTGAAACCCAAGTTTCTGGTGCTGGCACCCCTTGCTTTGAACTTATTTGCTGCAGCTCCATCAACTTTAAAGTCATTTCGTGATACAACGTCATTGGTTTATGAGGTGGCTTTAGTACTATTCTTTAATACAGTCATTATAGACAGATCCTAGTTTCTCTCCGACTTATAATTGTCTTCCTTCTCTATTTTTTCCCTGAATATTCTATACAAAAATATTTTATTGTTCTATAAAACTAAATATACTCTTAAACTCAAAAAATAACATTACCACTAATAATATATTACATATACATTATTAGAGATTTAGATGTTATAGAGTTGGTATTACTTTTTTTTTTATTGTTTTGTAAAACAAAGTAAAGATCTTAGGCAATTCCTATATCCAGATTTCAATTTACTAATGCATTAGACCTAAACATTTTAATTAAAATAAACCTTAAGGATTCTGGATATTTATTAATAGTTA
>NW_012098621.1:250040-251698 GCF_000951045.1 Mandrillus leucophaeus | reverse complement strand
CCCGGCTAGTTTTTTTGTATTTTTTTAGTAGAGACGGAGTTTCACTGTGTTAGCCAGGATGGTCTCGATCTCCTGACCTCATGATCCGCCCGTCTCGGCCTCCCAAAGTGCTGAGATTACAGGCTTGAGCCACCGCGCCCGGCCAGGATTCTTATGATCATTAAAGTTAATGGATGTGTCCTGGCACAATGGCTCACACC
This sequence comes from Mandrillus leucophaeus, assembly GCF_000951045.1. NCBI lineage: Eukaryota > Metazoa > Chordata > Mammalia > Primates > Cercopithecidae > Mandrillus > Mandrillus leucophaeus. The sequence goes on along the minus strand of NW_012098621.1, from coordinate 251,498 downwards.
TGTAATTCCAGCACTTTGGGAGGCCTAGGAGGGAGGATTGCTTGAGCCCAGGCATTTGAGGCCAGCCTGGGCAACATGGCAAAACCCCATCTCTATAAAAAACATGAAAATTAGCCAGGCGTGGTGGCACACACCTGTAGTCCCAGCTACTTGGGAGTCTGAGGTAGGAGAATCATTTGAGCCTGGGAAGTTGAGGCTGCAGTGAGCTGAGACTGAGCCACTGCATTCCAGCCTGTGCATCACAGCAAGACCCTATCTCGAAATAAAATTAAATAAGGTGAATGGATGTAAACTTCTAGCACAAGTAATCATTTGATAAATGACACACCTATCATCTTGTTGATTCATGTATTATTCACTGAATATGTATCTAGCTCAAGGAAGCTGGGCAAAGAACAGCTGGTACACATGGTGGCAGCGGAGCATGCAGGTTCCCACTCATCTTACCCGTGACTGAGACTTACCTACCGTCCCTCCTCTTACTCCCCACATCTCTATCGCCAGCATTTTTCTCCTGTCTGCACAAAGAAAGCATACTCCCTGAAGGAAAAAAATGGGCTTCCAGGAGTACTAGGGCTATGTCTCTGGAGGAGCACAGGCAGGCTTGTGTGATGTGTGATGGTAAAGGATTTCTTCAAAGTCATGTTCATGCCTTAGAGAATGCCTGGAGACTATAAGTTTTTAAATTATTTCATTAATCAACTCACTGAAGGTAAGAGAGACAAGCAGTGTCCTAAAAACATGCAGTTATTTTACCTGTAATCCATTTTCCAGTAAGTGACTACTGAGATAGCTGGAGCACAAGAATAGGTAATGGCTTTGTTTTCCCAAGATGTAGTCACTGCGATTATTTTTAGATGAAAGATTTGGAGCCAGAAGCACAACTCATAATTATGTTGCTGTGATTCTACAACCAGTTGTTCTGTAGAATTAATTCAACTGTGAAAACTTTAAAGTTACCACATTTTCTGAAAAGCCTGAAAAACTGAAAGTAAAATATTCTGTGACACGCAGTGCTGTTTCCTGAGAACATCTACCATCGCTCCACTTTGCAGCTTTTATGCCTCCTGCTTAGCCCCCCTTTCATCCCAGTTCTTACCCTGCTCTATGAATTACTAAAGTCCACTGATAGTCCTTCCTTCGTGAAGCATTCCTGAAGACCCCAGCCTAGCAGATCTCCCCTTCCTCTGACCTCCTGTATTGGTAGTGTATTGTCTACACCTTTCTTAGAACCCCTCATTTTCTCCCGTGAATTCTAGTTTATTTTCGTATCTATCTCACTATTGTCAAAGCTAGATTTGTACTATGTAATATAGTTGGCTATTCATATCCATTGGTTTCACATCTGCAGATTCAACCAACCATGAATTTAACCAACTGTGAATTCAACCAGTGACTGATTATAACCATTTGGAAAAAGGTCAGGTGCAGTGGCTCACACCATAATCTCAGGACTTT
>NW_012098621.1:237062-247700 GCF_000951045.1 Mandrillus leucophaeus | reverse complement strand
TTCCTTCTCTATTTTTTCCCTGAATATTCTATACAAAAATATTTTATTGTTCTATAAAACTAAATATACTCTTAAACTCAAAAAATAACATTACCACTAATAATATATTACATATACATTATTAGAGATTTAGATGTTATAGAGTTGGTATTACTTTTTTTTTTATTGTTTTGTAAAACAAAGTAAAGATCTTAGGCAATTCCTATATCCAGATTTCAATTTACTAATGCATTAGACCTAAACATTTTAATTAAAATAAACCTTAAGGATTCTGGATATTTATTAATAGTTACCTGGAGTACAATTAAAATTTTATTATTTATAAAAATGTAATTTTAAAAGAAAAAGAATAATAACAAACTTTATTGAAATGTATTTAGAAACCAAATTTTGAAATACCTTATTTTTAAGTTGATTTTTCAAGGCACAAGAAAAAATACTCTGGATATAGGTTCCAATCTACTCTCGTGTGCATTAACAGGACACATGTATAAATACCAATTTTGTTTATACAAGTTTTAAGCTACAAGAACATCTTAAGATGACATTATATGGTAATCATATTTTACTCAGTTTATCAATATTACATTTTTCCTTTGAAAATTCTGACACCTTGGCCGGGCGCGGTGGCTCATACCTGTAATCCCAGCACTTTGGGAGGCCAAGGTGGGCAGATAATGAGGTCAGGAGTTCGAGACCAGCCTGGCCAACATAGTGAAACCCTATCTCTACTAAAAATACAAAAAATTACCTGGGCATGGTGGCGGACGCTTGTAATCCCAGCTACTGGGGAGGCTGAAGCAGGAGAATTGCTTGAACCCAGGAGGCCAAGGTTGCAGTGAGCTGAGATCACGCCATTGTACTCCAGTCGGGGTGACAGTGCGAGACTGCGTCTCAAAAAAAAAAAAAAGAAAAAAAGACAATTCTGACACCTCTCACATTAAGTGACAGTCTCCTTATCATATTTGAGAAAACCAGATTCAGAGAACTCAGGGTGGGAGTTAATGAGGCAATTACAGACATTACACGACTCTAGGCATGTTGGAATGAGGGTATCCTCAAAGGTGTCTAGAGGAACAAGGAGCATCTTAAGACTCCTGAGGCATGTGCGTTATGGACACACGATCATGCAAAGGATATTGACTGAAATAAGTACGAAATACTTTGAAAAGACGTTCAATATAGATCCTGTGAACCTCATTACAGTGTTTGTTTTGGTTTTATTCCAATGGGAAAGTTATCTGGCTTTTTCTCCCAGAAATCATAGGGTTCAAATAAGTAGGAGTATGGGTTACTAGAAATCTATAAAAGCCATTGCGTTGTAAATGACAGTACGGCCCGTTATCTGGGCAATCCGCCAACTCCCCGAGCTCCTGACTGCAGCAGTACTCCTCAGCTGGCCTTTTGCCAGGATCTGAAAAGAGGTCAAGGCATATGAGCTTCACTGTGGCTCTTACTTGACGTCTTCAGCTGACACCTTCTCCAGGGAGGCTGGCAGCCACCTCAGCAGAAAGCCACCTTGAAGCCTATAAAGTTTACCTCTTCACAGAGGTAATACTTGCGGGCAAATGCCCACATGTGTACCAAATCATTTTAACGAAGCCCATCATAACCCTCTGGATGAAAATGCAACAGAAAAACTATAACGCCTGGTGCCAGTTCACATGTAGCAGGTAGGTACTTAAGGTGTGATAGCTACCTGTGTCACGAAAACATGGAGACACACTCTCATCTGCTGATTACAACTCATTTCCTCTAAGACATTTTAAGCCGTCTGTTCTAAAAGTTGGTATGCGGGGAAGATGAAAATTCTTTTTTTAAAAAAATTATGTGGTAACACCCAAAATCAAAACTGAAGCTAACGTGGCATTGCTCATTTCTGCTCTAATTTTCTGGAAAACAGTTTCAGGCAAGTTAGGACGGCAGCAGGCCCAGGAGCTGAACAAATTCAGGGGCCATCTTAGGGCAAGCTGGGGTGGGATTAGATGTTCCAGTCTGCACTGTTCTCCTAAGCCTGCCATGATCTGAAACTTAGATCTTGGGCCTGGGCCAGAACCAGACTGACCTTCAAGGGTGAGCAAAGAAGGCAACAGCATCCAGGCAACTGTAGTGATGAATTCTCTTGATACTGCCTTTTCTCTCTATTCTCCCGGAGTGCCGATCAAATGCTCCCAATCTACCACCTCCCTTAGTGTCACTATAACTACTGCCTCCTACCGACATTTTATGCCTTTTTAAGATTATGAAAATAAATGCTAACTACTATGTCTTCTGGTCTCAGTTGAAAACAGTTATCCTTCAGCTATCTTTCACAGTATAAATAACTTGCCCAACTTTGCTAAGGCTAAAGTTTGCTCCATAACTTCATTAGGAGATTACTGTAATGGAAAAAAGTACCTAATTAATTAATATAAAGACTAATTATTATAAAGATTTGTATAATATCTCAATTAGAGGATATAGATTCATGTATCTTTTATATATATATATATATATCTTTTCAGAATTTCTTTTGTCATCATCCACAGCATATGCATGAGGAGTATAAGTTAATTTTAGATGCTTTGTTCATCAGCAATTCATCTCATGTTCTCTGTAAGCACTTGTAATAACGCATGTATTTGATATTCAGGTGGTTCTTTGTGTTTTCATTTTAGTAATTGGTGATTTAAGGTGCATAGAATATTAAAAAACTAGTGTTAATTACTATGATGAAAGTAGAGATTGGTTATTCTGCTAGCTTTTTAAAAACTTTTAAGTCTTGCTTGTAAAAAAAAGTCTGTAAGATTTTTTTCTGAATTCAGTTTTAGGTAGTATGTTAAAAATAGATTCCCCAAAATAACACTACAAAATATTAGGGCTGTTTAAGAAATACCTTGTTTATGCCTCTAAGTAGAGGAAAAAAGGACCAATTTTAATTTAGTCTAGATGTGTCCAAATATAATATGATTTTCCCTTTTTTCTAACGCATATTTTCAAAAGTATATTTGGGACAACCTGATATGTTAAACTTTTGAGATATAAGCAAAATAGTTAAATGTCAACTTAAAATATTTATTAATTTCCTTGTAACACTGATTAAATATACTGATTTAAATGTTGTTTTATCCGCTTTTATATTTAACATATATTTACAATAATAATTTCATAATTATTGAACTCCGTTTTCAAGTGGTCTTTTAAAAGTTTATTTATTTTTAAAAATACAGGTTCTAGATTTTACAACTTGAATTTATGTCAGGCTAAGAGACTTCTGCAATCAGTACACTGTTGAACAAAATAAAATAATTAAGAGTGACCCATACATGAGAGATTGTAAGGACCGCAGTACAAAGTAACTCCATTGTGTTAAAAACAAAGGAACAAAGAAGCCTCACCCTATAGCTATTTTATATTGTTTACACAAGAGAAAATTAAAAAGCTTCAAGTGTTATAGTGAAGTAACCAATCCTTCACACTTGTGTCTGGTTTTAATTTTTCTGCCCTACTTTGGTACTCAACAAATAATTGCCAGATGAATAATGATATTTCTAAATCATCTTTTTGTTTTTTATATGTATTATTTTTATGACCCGAAAAAAAAAAAACCATAAAGAAATCGGTTCTCCCATAAACCTGAAAATTGTAGTTAGACTTGTCTGTTTTTCTGAATTTATTATAATAACTTGTTAAAATTCCAGAGCTCCACTGAAATCTTAGCAAAAAGGTCCACTCCTTAAATTAGCTGAGATTCCTCTAGGGATTGTTTAAGTGATGTTAACTCTATTTACAGTTCCAGAGATCCCTACATTCTTCCACTGGGTAAGCAATACGCTGAAAATTCTTTGGAATAAAAAAACCTTACCAACGGAAACAGAGTATATTGAATTGAATTCTCTTCTACTACCTAGAAGTAAGGAAGCTACTATGAAAACTGTCTTAATGATTTAAAATTATTTGAGTAGTGAAGTTGTAACTAATTAATTATTCTTAATTAATGAATTAAACTCCTATTGACATAAATTAACTCAGTAAATTTCACAAGTTTGTAATGTGCTCCTGGAAGTACTCTGAATAGTGGCAAACTTTCCTAACTGGGGGTCGGTAGCTTCCTGGTCCAGGCCAGTCAGAAGCATTGAGGACCTTCTCCTCCAGAGTTCCATGTGCCCAAGTGGTATTCTGAGTCCACTTGAACCTGTCATGTCTGTCTTTCTTTCTGTTTTGGAGACTGGGTCTTGCACTGTCGCTCAGGCTGGAGTGCAGTGGTGCCATCTTGGCTGCAACCTTTGCCTCCTGGGTTCAAGCAATTCTCATGCCTCAGCCTCCAGAGTAGCAGAGACTACAGGCATGTGCCACAATGCCCAGCTAATTTTTGTATTTTTTTAGTAGAGAGGGGGTTTCACCATGTTGGCCATGCTGATTTGGAACTCCTGACTTCAAGTGTTCTGCCCGCCTCAGCCTCCCAAAGTGCTGAGATTACAGGCGTGAGCCACTGTGCCTGGCCCCGTTCTCTCAATTCCACCTTTCTCTGCTGTTCAAAACATAAGACATCTATACTCTTGTGTAGTCTTAGTCTATGCTGCTATATGCTGCCTTCCTGGTAACTCATCCTTAGTATACAGTCCTCTCTGGGAAACATTTTCATCATGCTCTGTAGACCTCCTGTTTTCCTATTTAAAACAAAACCACCAATCTTCATCTTCCTCACAGAATGTGTCAGTTGGCTTTTCTGGAAAGCGATGCTAAAATGGAACTAGGGGTGTAAGAGGCTTATTGGAAGGTAACACCCGTGAAAGATGAAAGGCACAGGAAGCAGGACTGGAAAGGAAAGGCTCAGACTACAATGCATATCTGACAAGTTCCCAGTCAACCCAATAGCAAGCTAGAGAACAAGGACTGATGATTAGAAGGGCTCTGCATTGGAAAGAATGGTCAGGCCCCATTATCTTGGCTGAGATTTGTCACTGGCTGGGGATATCTGGGAAAAGCATGGAGTAGGGCGACTGTGGTTTACAATAATCTATTGTTATATTTTAAAATAGCTAGAAGAAAATAATTTGAATGTTTCTAGCCTAAAGAAAAGAAAATTTTTAAGATGATGGACATCCCAATAACACTGATTTGATCTTTACAAATTATATGGATGTATTAAATTATCACATATATGCCCAAAATATGTACCTCTATTATGTATCAATAAAAAATAAAAAATTAAATAAAAAGGCTGAGGCAGGTCCTGCAGGTGCTAAAAGTTGGAGGCTGTCAGCTAAGTACATTCCTCGTGGCTGAATATCAAGGTCTTTCTTGAAGGGAGATCAGAGAGACACACTCCAAGGTCACCTCACAGATCAATTCCTCCACTGTCTCATCTCTCCAATCTTAAACTTCAGCACCCTCCTCTCCCACCCTAACATCATATCTTTCCAACTTTTACTCCCTTACTCTCGTTATATTTGCTTTTCAATTGCAAAAGTTCCACTCCTTTATTCCCATGACCTTCTCTCCACATTGCAGCTTTGTCTTAACTGCTTTTTCCAGATAGGCTACACCCAGTTTCCCATCACTTCATCTATTCTTTCACCAGTATCCTTACATTCTTTGCCCCTTTTTCCCATTTGAGTGCCCACACTGCAAAACCCTATTTATCTATCTGCCTTCTTTCTTCCTACACTCAAACTGCTGGTTACAGCTAAAGAAAACCATACACCACCGCAGATTAATGTCACATGGTTTCCAGTCTTAGCTGAACCCTAAACACTATACAGAAATCCTATAGTTAGGTATTTCCTTCTCATATGGCATCTGAAAAAAAAACTTCCAGTTTTTATTTCACAGCATGTTGAAGAGCATGGTGGAAAAGGCATGGGCTTTGGAGTTACATGTATCAGATTTGAATTCTAGCTCTTTACTTCTGGTGTGACCTTCCCTAACTTCTCTTTGGTCTTTTTTCCCCATCTGTAAAATGGAGGTATTACTAACTACTTAACATAAAATAGGTAACTGGTTTAGTGAGAAGTCTCAAATCACTGGAAGTATATACTCAAATTTTTTTCTCTCCCAATAACACTGCCAACTGTACGCTGTTGAAAATCCCCTTTTCCACTAAGTACATCTCAATCCAATTCCCTAACATTTTGAACATTTTCAGCTTTCAACAGTCCTCTTCTCCACCAGGGCAGGTCAGATAGGAGGCTGTGTGTGGGTTTGTGTGTGAAGGCATGATCTGCTTTCTTGAATCCACACTTCCTTCTACTTACTGTCCAGTGTCTGAAAAAGCACGAAGGCAGGCAAGGAAGACTTTGTATCCTCACGCACTGTCCAGGTTGCTGTCCCATTTCACTATAAATGATCTTGTTTCTTTTCCTAGGCTCAGGATGACCAGGTGGTTACCATAAGTTCCATCGACAAAGATGTCAGTCGTAAGCAGTTCCTGAAAGCATTGATGGTCCTTTGGAAGACTTTATCTGTTGGCGGAATTCTATCCCTCCCACACCCACTTCCTATCCCAAGGACTGCTTCAGTGGTTCATATCATACCTTCTTTCTTATTGGTTATTGCAACCCAACTCTGGAGTCAAAGGTACAGGTGAGATTCATTTTCTGTACCTCCCAGGAATCAGGGACTTAAGATGAGTGCCCTTGTCCTCTTGGCCTCACCATACCACCTAGCTACCTCTCCCTAATTTTCCTTCCTTTATTTTGGTAGCACTGGGCAGGAAATCACAGCCTAGAATGAAGGCTTCTATGAACCTGGCTCCCAAAAATTTGGTAAATATTTGTCAAGAGTGTACTATTTCACCATAATTCCTGGACTAATTAGTAACCCCAAAGGGCCAGGAAAAGACACCAGTCACTATTTTATTCTGATACATGTATATAAATTACCATATACAACTGACCTGGCCTATACCAATGAATGTTATTTTTTCTTGGTGAGCTATAACACAGTTACATTTCTAAATTGTATGTTTGTCTCTATTACCAATATAGGATGTACACACACACTGTTCTAACTATTTTACAAAGATTAACACGTTTAAACCCCACAGCAATCCTGTGAGGTAGTTATTATCATCCCCAATTTGCAGGTAAGGGAATTGAGGCACAGACAGGTTAAGTAACCTATTTGTTTTCCATTCACCTATTTGAATTCTACCTGCCAGGGATCCAATTAAGATATTCAAATCCATCTTCAAAAGAAAGAGTGTTTTTTTTTGTTGTTGTTGTTGTTGTTTTGTTTTTAATTATACATGATTTTTGGGATTACAACAATCCATAAAAAATTGGATAACTTGTCACCTTTGTGATCTGGAAGAAGTTGTATAGCATGGTCCTTGATACACACTTGATATATAAGAATTATCTAGTCCTTGGAATCTTTTAGAATTCATTCATAAATCTTTTTCTATGTAGTAGCAATAGTTCTTTAGGAACTACTTCAATTGTTATTGGTTGGTTTACTTTTCCTACACATTGTTTGGTTCTTTTGCTATTTCATATATTTCGTATTTTTGTAAATATAAAGTTCTCTTGAGCTTACCTCATATTAGGCATGGGGTTTCCTTCTAATTTTATTTATTTTTTAGAGACAGGATTTTGCTCTGTCACCCAGGCTTGAGTGTGGTGGCACAATCATAGCTCACTACAGCCTCCAACTCCTGGGCTTAAGGGATTCTCCCGCCTTGGTCTCCCAAAGCACTGGATTACAGGCATGAGTGACTGTGCCTACCTCTTCTAATTTTAAAATATCACTTTTATCCATTGTCATATCCCTCTTCAGTTCTGTAGTTGATGTTTGCACAATCTGACAAATTTGAATCAGAAAAACACATATAAGATAGCTCACATAAGATAGTAAGATAATCATAGTAAGATAATCAGTTCAAAGATTTATATACAAATTTAAGAATTATAAATGCAACATTTATTTTTCACTTTTCAATAATGTCTTTTTCTGAAATGAAACATTTCAAACAAATAGTTTAATATAGTTTAGTATTTAATACGGCATTTTTAGTACTATTTTCTTCTTTTGTGATCCAGTTTATATTCTTTAAAAGTCCCCTCCCAAAACATTAAATATCCTAATTTCATCTGAGCAATGATACTTATACACACACACACAGCGTCACTATTTTCTTTATTATTATTTATTTATTTATTTATTTATTTATTTATGAGACGGAGTCTCGCTCTGTCGCCCCGGCTGGAGTGCAGTGGCCGGATCTGAGCTCACTGCAAGCTCCGCCTCCCGGGTTTACGCCATTCTCCTGCCTCAGCCTCCCCAATAGCTGGGACTACAGCCGCCTGCCACCTCGCCCGGCTAGTTTTTTGTGTTTTGTAGTAGAGACGGGGTTTCACCGTGTTGACCAGGATGGTCTCGATCTCCTGACCTCGTGATCTGCCCGTCTCGGCCTCCCATAGTGCTGGGATTACAGGCTTGAGCTACCGCGCCCGGCCAGAGTCACTATTTTCATTACTTATATTATCTCTGCACAGTAGAACAACTGCCAAGACTGAGGTTTATTGAGGTTCAATGACAAATGTCTTTGCTTGTAAAATTCTCCTTGTAGTCCTAACACACTGTCACAACAAAACAAAAATAGGCAGTTTACCACATGGGGTTTAGTAATGGTTAGGTGGTCCTTAGGTTCTCCAACTTGTGTTATGATAAATTTTAATCATTCTGAAAACCATGGCTGTATCATCCCATGTACATATCATCCATGTATCATGGATGTGGGGGAAGCATTAGTTCAGTATATACTCAGAATTCATATGATTAAAAGAAATAGATAGTTACTTTACATAATATTCCCACTTAGTATTTCAATTAATTTTAATTGCATTAGCCCTCTATCCTCCCAAGTTTAATTACTAGGGACACAAAAATTTTATCTTTGATGCCAAGTGCCAAAAGAGCAACTTGTTTTTACGGTTTGCTTTTACTCTGTAATAGATATTGAAATATTTTAGATTCTTTCACCTTCGAATGTACTTTCTTTGTGCAGTAGCGTGCCCTTTATATTGATAAAAAGATGTAGAAAACCTGAGTAAATGATTTTCTTTAAATACTGTTTAGAGTTAGGAAATTGGCAGTTTTGAAATAATAATTGTATTTTAAACTCGCAAAAGCCAAGATATTTCTGTAATATTTTATACACTTCCTAGAACTGCATCACAAATGAATTTCAAAAATTCTGCTCCTGAGACTGTGGTAACTACAAAGCATGAAAAAAAAAATGTATACTTTACATAGTGCTATATAGCTTCTGCTAATTTTCTTTTTGGGACTTAAAAAATCTACCCCCTGAAGTGTTAGATAAAAAAGCTAATGCACATTTAAATCAGAAAAAGGAACCAATCACACTCGTCTTTCATGTTTCTGTATCTTTTTATCATCAGAAACAGCTGACCCTTGACCAACATTACATGATTTGGAGAAATAATTGGAAGTCTACCACAGGGAGACTAAATGTAAAACTCCAATCAGATAAATTACAACACGGATGTGGTAAGTTATAGAACACACACCCAAATGTGATTTAACTTCCAAGAATTTTAAGTAGTATTTCCCAATTAAAGTGTCTTTAAGGAAAAATGCAAATATGGGGCCTTTGTTAGCAAGATTCCAGAACAGGAAAAGCGGAACTCAAAGCCTCTCTGGTTAAGTGACCTGCGTTCTGGTTTACCTCTGAGTGATGGGCCTACTGCAGAGCCCGCCTCCCACCACAGTGCTGGCCCAGAATTTATTACACGAACTAGTTTGTAACTAAACGTTGGAAGCATCACCATATTGCCAGTGAGAAGTAAGATTTAAAAATAAAACGATGCTGTCCCTTTTCGCTCTTCCTTAGGACGTCTCCTTCTGCACTAAGGGTTCAGGTGAAGGGTGGAAACCGGCCAAGAAGAGGAAGAACGTGAACCAGTAGGGGGCAAAGAGGAAAGGACTCCCTTTACAGACTTTGGTGCCATTTTTACTTTCTGGTTGCTAATCTGAAACGTTGTGCGATTACAATGACGACCCCTCTCCCCCTAGGGTCCTAATTACCTCCGGGCCTTTTCCCGTGCACATCCCTGTGTTATATTCTGGTGCCTGTGTTGCCCCCACGCCCCCATTAGTAAAGGAAAACCACCCCTTTTCTGCCCCTAAAGTGATCTATAAACGAAGGAATACAGATGAGGATTTAAATCCCAATCCTAATTCCAAGAGAGGCTGGAAGCCCCCTCAGCCGCGCCCTGGCTTGGCCCCTTCATCTCGAGCTGTGGTGACGCCAGGGGCAGGTCTTCCACGTGTCTTTACAGAGGTGCCAGGAGGGAGGGCGTGAGGGATTACCCAAGGGAGGGGAGAGTATCGCAAAATAGGCCAAGTCGCTGCCCTGTACTCAACTCGCAGGGCGGGAGGATGGAGACGGAGGGATGCGGCGGGAGGGCGGGACAGCCCAGTCGCCGCCAAGGAGGAGAAGCGGAGTCGGGGGAGCCCACCGACCCGCCCGCCGCAGTCCCCGCCCTGCGCCGCGCAGCGCACGCCTGAAGTCATCGCCTGAGGCCCCGCCCCCTCGCGGCCCCAGCCCCGGTTCTGGCTCAGCCGGCGGTGGGGGCGGAGAGAACCCGCAGCTGCAACTTCGCCTGGAGCCTTTGAGCCTGGGCTCAGCCGGGG
>NW_012098621.1:203205-236457 GCF_000951045.1 Mandrillus leucophaeus | reverse complement strand
TCCCCGTTGCCAGCACCCGGGCTGACATCTGGCTTGCCGCGTCCCAGGCGCATCAGCTCCGCATCCCTCGTCCCCGCCGCTCCTCCTTGGGCTGCAGCCCCAGCGCCCCCAACTTCCAGCTCGCTTGGGCCCCCGCGGGTTGGGCTTTATTGTCTGCCCGGCTTTTTCCTTTCACTCGTGGGGTGTGTGACCGGCGTGATAACGGGGCTTGCCCGTCGCTCGCTGGGACCCGGGCGGGAAGGTCGCTGCGACCGTGCTGCGGCGGCGGCTCGGGCGCGTCTCCCAGGGGCCGCAGTTCCGTGCCCTCCAGGCTTCTGGGAGGCGCGGGCTGGGGTTGGCTGTGCCCACGCCCGCAGCCGCTACTTTTAGGGCGCGTTTTGGGGAGGGAGAATGCTGCCAGAGATGCGACCGCTATCAGCCACCCCCAAGGGAACTTCAGCCCCTCGGAATCAGCCACCCCCGAGGGAACTTCAGCCGTTCGGAGGAACCTGGTCGCCGCCCCGCAGCCCCTCCGGCGTAAGGGGAGGGCGCGTCCTGCAGTAGCCAATGGACCATTGAGCAACCAGGTTGCGAATCCGTTTGGCTTTCCGTGGTCCCTTCAAGGAAAATTAGGGGTTTGCTGCATTCCGTGTCTGATGGGGGCTGTTTGTATCGGACAGCCATTTCGTGCTTGCGTCGCTCAGAAGTTATGTAGGAGCCACAAAATTAGGATAAATCTTCCCCTAACTTGGGATAAAAAAATAAGTCTTGGGTTGTCTGTGATATGTTCTCTAACGATGATGGTCCTTCCAGGCACTTTTAATCTTAATTGAGTTTTGAGGCCTTTTGAGAAACTGAGTTATATGGACCTTCTATGCAGAAAAAACAATGCCGTATATACATACGCAAAATTTTCCCTACAGTTTTAGCTGGTTCTGGGACTCCTGTTAAGTAACCTTGCTCCACACAGTGTTTGAGCTCGACTTGTGTAACTTAGAGATATTTTTGCATACATTTCCAAAGCGGTTATTTACAAAACAAAAAAAGCAGAAGCAGCATTTGGAAAGGGGTCTTTTGATGGTAATATTTTCTACTGTTTTTTAAAAAATCAGGCACTAACCGAGTCACTAATATAAGGCTATTGAAATTTCGAATAATGCAATTCTGTGATAGTTTAGATATTTGTGATGTGGTTTTTAAAAAGACATATATACATTTTAAAAAGCCAGAGTTAGATTTGAATCATTCACTTAAGTTTGGTCCTGAAACACTTTTAGAAATTTAATGTAGGCATGAATTTAGTAAAAAGCAGTATTAAGTAGGGATTTTTTTTTTCTAAATTGTATGCTATTTGTCCTAAGGAGACAGTAGTTCAGAGGTTTCCCCAGTTTACAGATGATTCACAAATCCTGTCATCTAAGTAACTTAAGTGATTGAGAAGCTACTTCATTATCCCTAGGGGCTAGAGGGAGTGGTTGCAGTTTATCAGAAAATGTCAAAAGCCATCTGTAATGTCTTTAACCTATTAAAATTTATTCGTGATAATAGCAGCTTGTTTGGAGGTATATCACTGAGGCTTGGTGTCTATTTTTCATTGTTTTCTATGAAGAGAACATTTTAGTATTTAAAGTTGAGTAACGAAGGACTTTGTTATGTTGCAGTCTCTAGAGAGACATTTGCTATGGCATAGAATAATAGTGGAAGAAGATATTTTGTAAATACTACCCAAATTGAAAAAATCTGGACAGTATAGCTGTACCAAAGCATGTATTTTATCTCAATTTGTCAGTAATAAACCATTGGCAAATCAGGACATGGCTTTGAAAAGTTTTTTTTCAGCTATATGCTGAAATAGTGATGTATTTATTGTGTTTCTTCCCTTTTTGAGCAAACATAAATATTTAAAATTATCTTTGATAATTTTAAGTTTTAAAAAGTTTTACCTTAGATGAAAAACTTTTGTTGCTTCTTGTGCAAATGAACAGATGGTGAAGGTCAAGATAATGACCTCTGAGTTGATTCATGTAGGGATCTTTTTTCCTGAGAATTGGAAGGAAATTTTTATTTTTGAAATGTTGTTCAGTATATCTTTTGAATAATTTGAGCAGTTAATTCCAGCCCTAAAATTGGACTTGTCTGAAAACAAAGTGTGAAGGCAGGGATAAGTAAATAATTTCTGGTATTAAAGTGAGTTTATCTTAATATGTGGATTAATTCAAGGTGTCCTGAAACTGGTTTGTTTGTTTATACAAATATATAACTAGACTAAAGGAAAAGCCAAAGGTACTGTAGAACCACTTTCTAAAAATCAGAAGAAATTATTTTTTTAAAGAAATGGCAGTACAAAATAGGAATAGTAAGTGTAGTTTGAAAAATACTGAACTTTAGCCTTCACTTTAGGATTCAGTTTGATTTCGCTTTTCCCATTTTTCAGCTTTATGGAGTAGCTGTTGTAAACCAAAAATAAAATGAGTATTTATTTGTTTATATTTTGAGACAGAGTTTCCCTCTGTTGCCCAGCCTGGAGTGCAGTGGTGCGATCTCGGATCACTGCAACTTCTGCCTCCCGATTCCAAGCGATTCTCATGCCTCAGCCTCCCAAATAGCTGGGATTACAGGCATGTGCCACCACGCCCAGCTAATTTTTGTATTTTTAGTGGAGACAGGGTCTTACCATGTTGGCCATGCTGGTCTCGAACTCTTGGCCTCAAGTGATCCACTGGCCTCAGCCTTCCAAAGTGCTGGGATTACAGGCGTGAGTCACCCCACCCAGCTAAAATGAGTGTTTTCGTAAATTTCCTTACAAAGGTCAAATAAAAGCCTCTGTTTTTTGTATTGGCAAGTGTGGTTAGAAAGGTAATTTAAAATAGACCAATGAGTATGTTTTTTATGCATTTGGTTGATTGCATTTGAGATTACCCTATTGTTCAGAATGTATACTGGTTTCAAACTGGGTGAAGGATAGCCATATTTCCCGTAGGCTTTTGAAATCTAGCATGATAGAGTGATACTTTGAGTACTTCCTAACACCTAATTGTGCTAAGTATGTTCCTTTTCATAAATAATATTTTAAAAATACTAACTCAAGCCAGGCGCGGTGGCTCATGCCTATAATCCCAGGACTTTGGGAGGCCAAGGTGGGCGGATCACCTGAGGTCAGGCGTTCCAAACCAGCCTGGCCAACACGGTGAAACCCAGTCTCTACTAAAAATACAAAAATTAACTGGGCGTGGTGGCGTGCGCCTGTAATCCTAGCTACTTTGGAGGTTGAAGGCAGGAGAATCGCTTGAACCTGGGAGGCTGAGGTTGCAGTGAGCTGAGATCATGTCACTGCACTCCAGCCTGGGTAACAGAGTGAGTCTCTGTCTCAAAAAACAAAAACAAAATCTTATATATTCAACTCCTAAAACATTTTCAGGTAGAGTATTATACTTTTATAGTGTGTGAAAATAAAATGTTACAGGAAACACTTGAGCTGAAAAAAAAAGTCATTTGTTCATTGCTTTGAGCTTTATATTTACCTCTTAGTTGATGCATTGCCATAAGGTGTTTAGTGATGTCATAATGATAGTGGTAATAACTGGTATGGTTACAACAGGTAATATTGTTTTCTGCTGTGGTTCTGCATTAGATGGACTTCTAAGAGTACTGTAGTAACAATGAAACATAACTCTGGCCTAAACCCAGCTGGGCATGTTCTTTCATAATAGGTTTTGCGGGGGGGTAAGAGGTGAATCTTAACTTTAGTGATGACTTTTGTGAAATGAACTTGATAAATAATTGGAATTTGATCACTTACTGGCTTGAATGAAGCTGGTAAATTAATCTGAGGCCAAGTAATGGTGAGTTGATAACCTTCATTGTCATGTTGTAATATTTATGTGTGTGAACAGAAAGGGTTGAGAGAGTCATGATTTTTCTGGCTGGATGAAATGTGTATTTATATACTTTGAAAAGATGATGAAGACAGTCTTCTGGATAGTATTTTCCTGAGTTGTAGCCTAATTAGTTTACATACATTTTGCATTAAGAAAATGAAGAATGTGATCATCAGACGCTTTTTAAGCCATATAATTTTTTTTTTTTTTTTTGAGACAGTCTCTGTCACCCAGGGGTTGACTGCACTGGAGTGCAGTGGTGCGATCTTGGCTTACAGCAGCCTCCGTCTCCTGCCTCGGCCTCCCGAGTATCTGGGATTAGAGGCGTAAACCACCATACCTGGCTAATGTTTTGTATTTTTGTAGAGACGGGATTTCACCATGTTGACCAGGTTGGTCTTGAACTCCTGACCTCAAGTGATCCGCCTGCCTCGGCCTCCCAAAGTGCTGGGACTACAGCCATAAGCCACCGCACCCCGCCAATTTTTAAGCAATAACATGTTATTCATTATTATTACAACTATAAAGATTTTCATATTTTACACCGGCAAAATAATATTCTAAGAAGAGCAATTTATTGTGTAGGGTCATTTAAGGATGGACATGATCAACATAAAAATAACATCGAATTACTTTATTTTTTTTTTTTTTTTTGAGACAGAATCTTGTTCTGTCACCCAGGCTGGAGTGCAGTGGTGCGATCTCGGCTCACTGCAACCTCTGCCTCCTGAGTTCAAGTGATTCTTCTGCTTCAGCCTCCCGAGTAGGTGAGACTACAGGCGTGCACCACCATGCCCGGCCAATTTTCGTATTTTTAGTAGAGACAGAGTTTCACAATATTGGCCAGCCTGGTCTCGAACTCCTGACCTTGTTATCTGCCAGTCTCGGCCTCCCAAAGTGCTGGGATTACAGGCGTGAGCCACCGCACCTGGCCCCAAATTACTTTTCATGTCAATATTTTGCTTTCTGTTTCCTTTAATTAAAAAAATGGTTACCTAGCATGGTGCTTGTTACCTTGGCATTAGAAATGTTTCTGAGTTATTCTTTAAATAAATATAGTATGCTAGACATTGTATTAGCCTCTGGGGATATATCATTGAACAAGAAAGATAAGGTTGTTGCTCTAAGGAGGCTTGTATTTTACTTCTAAAAACATTTTTTAGGTTTTTGTTTTTTGTTTTTTGTTTCGTTTTTGAGACAGTGTCTTGCTCTGTCAGTCAGGCTGGAGTGCGGTGGTGCAATCATAGGTCTGTGCAGCCTTGACCTGCCAGGATCAAGCAGTCCTCTCACCTCAGCCTCTCAGGCTCAGCCTGGAATACAGGCATGTGCCATGACTGCTGGCTGATTTTTGTATTTTTTGTAGAGATGAGGTCTCACTGTTACCCAGGCTGATCTTGAACTTTTCGGCTCCAGTGATCTCCCGCCTGGGCCTTCCCAACTATTGGGATGACAGGCATGAGCCACCGTGCTACCTGGTAGTGGCTTGCATTTTAGAGGGGAGGACAGTAAGTGAACAGATAATGAGATGATTCAGCTAGTGTTAAGTACTAAGAGGAAAAGAAGATTGGTGAGGTGGCAGGGGATGGGCAGAGCTCCTTGAGTGGCTGGTCAGGGAGGCCTCTGAGGAGGTAACATTGTTACCTGAATGATGAGAAGAAACCAGACATGAAGGGAGAAGTGTTCAGGTGGAGGGAAGAAAAAAATCTCCAAGGCAGAAATGAGTTTGAGAAGTTTGAAGAACTCCAGTGAGTCTGGAGCTTAGTGAGCAGGACTGTGAGGTGAGGAAGGCCTGATAATAACGTTGAGGGGTTGTAGGGAGTCTGGATTCTATTCCGCATGTCTGAAGATGCTGGAGAGTGACTTTATTCTTTCACTCCTGAGCACATTGAGTGCCTACTATGAGGCAGATACTATTCCCATGTATTGGAGACATGGAACAGATATTCCTTGTCCTGGGTGCTTACAGTCAGTCTTGGCTATTCTGTGGAAGAAGAAATTGTAGAGGAGTGGGGCAAGAACAGCAGTAGGGAAGACAGCTAATAGGCCATTGCAGTTATTAGGTGAGAGATGATGGCTTGAGTTAGAATGGTTAGATTGGATTTGGAGAGAAGAAAATGGATTTGGGATATACATGAGAAATCTTAAGTATTTACTGATGGTTTGGAGTTGTCAAGTAAGGGAAAGAGCAGTCAAAGATGACATCTTAATTTTGACTTCTTTGATTA
This sequence comes from Mandrillus leucophaeus, assembly GCF_000951045.1. Classification (NCBI taxonomy): domain Eukaryota; kingdom Metazoa; phylum Chordata; class Mammalia; order Primates; family Cercopithecidae; genus Mandrillus; species Mandrillus leucophaeus. The sequence goes on along the minus strand of NW_012098621.1, from coordinate 230,375 downwards.
TAATTGGTAGTGATGCCATTTCCTGAGATGGGGAAGGTTAGTGGGCAGAGGACAGTGGGGAGAGAGTATAAGGAAGATAAATGGAATCAAGAGTTCTTTTTTGGCCATGTGAAATTTGAGATCCTTTTGAGAAATTCAGGTGAGATGTTGAGTATGAAGTTGGGTATAAATGCTGGAGCTCAGTGGGGAGGTTGCTGGGTGAGAGACAGGAATTTGAGGATTACTTGGGTATAAATGGTGTTTAAAGGTCATGGGTCACACTGAGAGAATAGAGAAGACAGTAGAGGACTAAGCCTTGGGACACTACATTTTCTCTTCAGGCAGAGGAAGGTGAGCTGTCCCCAAAGACACTGAGAAGGAGCAGCCAGGGAGGTAGGAGTAAAAGCAGAAGAATGAAGTGTTCCGATAGACAGGAGTCTGAAGGCAGTAGTGATCACCAGTCTCATGCTTCCAGGCAGCCATGTAAGATGAGTCCGAAGAAAATGCATCAATGCATTTGGCCAGTTTCAGTGAGATACTTAAAAATTTGAAATTAGAGATTATCTAATCCAGTGGAGCTGACTTTATTGCATAAGGATTGATACATTAATAAATGTTTGAATTGCTTTCTCTTTACCACTTATTAAGCTAGGTTGACCAGTTGTCTAGGTTTGCCTGAAGTTTCAGTTTTAAAAAACTAGGGGATGTGTGTCATAGGTTGCCTGGGACTGAAGGGTTTCCTGGGATTCCTTACATTGAACAGTGGCCAAGTCTTGACCAGAGTACTGTGTCTGCTCAGGGCATCTGAACCAGTGTTAACAGTGTTCTCACCCATCAGAATAGAAGATTCTCTCAATCAGGGAACCAGACTTTAGTACTGTATCTAGTTTTATTTCATGCTTATATTAACCTCTGTCTGATCTGAGAATCTGCCTCAGAAAAGTAACTCTATCCCTACTTTTGCTTTTTTTCTCCTGCCATAAAGTGTTTAAAGACTTCATTAAGTAGTGCCAAATTAATTAAAGTGGTTGATAGGATTTTAAGTTCCTTTAAAGAGAGAGTTAACGTAAGATCAGAAACTGTTGTATGCCTTTCTACACTGTTAGTGTGACTTATTTGCTTTATTGATACTCCTTTTGAAAATAGTTTTTAGTATTAAAGTTTAGAGTTCTGAAATGGACTACAGTTTTTAGTTATATATTTCTCTGGAAGATTTTGGGATGAAAGATTTGGACTATGTTTCATGTAGTTTAACATTTTCTACCAGTTGGTTACATTGCTTTTGTAGAGGCAGAGATTACCTCCTGACCATAAGAAATTACATATATATGGCCTTGCCATGACATTTCTGAAGCTTTTCTAAAGCATTCTCATTAATACTGAGCATTCTGTCTCATTTTAGGAATAATGTACTGAAAAGTTAGACTAGAAGTTAAGTGCTTTAATTTTGGGAACAGAAAACTTCCGTATATTTATAAAGTTTCTCAATTATTTTGAAATATTTTAAGACTTTTTATTTTTCTTTAGCCATTTAAATGTATTGTTTATGGTTCTTATGTTCTAGGACAATGATAAGCCTGTCTGAAACACCAAGTTGTATATATTTGTAGTGGTTTTATGAACAGCCTCATTAGTTGTTAACTGTACCAGTTTTTAAACAGGAAAAAGGACTTACAAAAAACTAAATTAAATACGTGGCTATTATTCCTAATAGTTGCCAAAATGCTTTTTTGAACACGACTTTTTTTTTTTGTTTTTGAGATGGAGTCTCTCTGTCACCCAGGCTGGAGTGCAGTGGTGTGATCTTGGCTCACTGCAACCTCTGCTTCCCAAGTAGCTGGGATTACAGGTGTGCACCACCACTCTGGACTAATTTGTTTTATATATATATATTTTTAGTAGAGATAGGGTTTCACTGTATTGGCCAGGCTGGTCTCGAACTCCTGGCCTCAGGTGATCCACCCCCCTCAGCCTCCCAAAGTGCTGGTATTACAGGTGTGAGCCACCGTGCCTAGCCCAAGAAAAGCCAATTAGCTTAAATTGAGCTAGATTTTAATGTAGGTATTTTTTGACTAGTGTGTTTATGTGAGAAAGTATACTTACTTGATGCTGCTAACCTTATTTTAGCTGAGTGAAAGCATCTTCAGTGACTGTTTAAGTTTAATTCCCAGTCTTGGAATCTGATCTTATTTTATTCTTGATTCTTACTTTCTTCTGGCCTAGAATTTTACGTTTGGTTAGAACCTAACTTTTCGTGTCTGAACAGATCTTTGGATCTCTTTTGGGATTGGAGCAGCACGCTTTCTCAGTTCCCCTCCCCATTTTGCTACCTGTTGTTTATTTTTATTTTTTTTGACACATTGTTACAAACCTTTCATAAAACGGGTAGGGTAGGTGTATAGCAAATGTTTTGAGACTATAGAGAATCAATGGACTCCTTATTTTTTAGACATGCCTAACAGTAAAAATTTCACCCAAGTGCTCCTATTTTAAGTGCAATATTTATTATACTTTATCAATTTTAAAATGTACTTTAAAAATGTTTTGGCATTTTTGATATCTGAATGCATCATGTAATTCAGGGTGTCATTTAATTGGCATCCTTTTTTTTAGTGGTACATATAATTGATATATTTTAAAAATTATTTTTTCCAACTCACGTATGCAGATACATGAGTCATGTTGATTTCCAATATGCCCTCTCCATATTGAGCATTTCATTTGAAAGCATCATCTTTACCCTAATGGGGATTAATGGTTATTTTTTCAAACAGAAATTCTTGGTGCCATATGACTGTCAGATCTGATTTTTTTTCTCTTGCAAAAGGAATGTTGAAGAGTGTGCATGGGAAGCATCAACTTGACTATTTTCTCGCTGGTTTATACTTATATTTTTAGTATTATCTTCAGGTTTTTCACTTCAAGTTTCTTTGCATTAATATTTTAGAGCCACAAATCCATTTTATGAGGTTGCTAAAGTAAAACTACATAATGTTATCGATGTGCAAATCTGTTTAACCAGCCATGAACTGCAATGCATTACCGTATGAAAAAATCAAATGAACGAAGGAGAGTGTCACTGTCAAGCCCTCTGTATAGAACACCTCCATTTATGTTATATATATGTAACATAACGCTCTGACAGTCTGAGTAAGGGTACTAGTGTTAACCTGTATGTTAAATGTTATAGCAAAATGTAATATGTTACTTTTTCCTAAAGATACTTTTCGATATAAACAGAAGTTGTTTTCTTCCAGCAGCTTGCCAGTGGCTTGGCTCATGTACTCCCTGGCATGCATGTATTCACTTTGGAGATCGTAGGGATAGAAAGCTTATGCTTAATCTCTTGGAATAATGTTAAAAAAGTGGTGGTTATCAGAGAGATGGGCATTGGGTTTGTGTTTTGAAGGAGATAAGTAGTTGTAAACATGCTAGTAGGATATTAATATTAACAGAGAAGCTGGTGACAGTGTGGATGTCCTTGATTGAATAGGGAGGGAAAAGAGCAAGGTTAAAAACTTGGAAGAGAGTGGGGTACTGTACCTCATGAGGAGCAGAATTATTGTTATGTGGTATTTGTCAGATGATTTTTTTTTCTCATTATTAAAGTTACACATGCTCAGTAAAATGTTGACTCAGTACAGAAAAGCTTAAAGTGAAGTAAGCTTTTTCATCTTCCTTTCATGCCAGTCCTCCACTCCATTTTTAATAGTTTTTAAGTTATCCTTCTGGAAAATTTCTATGCATGGACAATAATAAAAATAATAACATTTATTGAGATCCTGATCATATGCCTGGCACTTTCAAAAATATCTTTACAGGCCAGGTGCAGTGGCTCACATCTGTAATCCCAGCACTTTGGGAAGCTGAGAGGGCGGATCACCTGAGGTCAGGAGTTTGAGACCAGCCTGGCCAACATGGTGAAACCCCATCTCTACTAAAAAAACCCCACAAAATTAGCCATGCATGGTGTTGTGTGCCTGTAATCCCCACAACTTGGAAGGTTGAGACAGGTGAATCTCTTGAACCTGGGGGATGAAGGTTGCAGTGAACCGAGATCATGCCACTGCACTCCAGCCTGGGCAACCGAGAGAGGCTCTGTCTCAAAAACAACAACAACAAAAAACTTTACATGTTCATTGATCACAACAACCCTATAATACAGGTACTATTCTATAATTTTTTTCTTCTTACATATGAAGAAATTGAGGAACAGAGAGGTTAAGTGATTTATGAGGACTTACTGCTAATAAGAGGGAGAATGAACCTGCACCCAGGTAGCCTGGTTTCATAGTGCACATCTTTTCCACTGAGATATACTGGTAATTCTATGATAAAAGAAACAAATTAAGACTATTGGAGTCACTTACCCTAGAGATAAATAGTACTGAAATGGAGTGGAGGATTGGGATGGAGAAAATAACACTATGTGATGTTTCTGCCATCTTAGCTAGATATTCTGCACAGTGTAGTATAAGATTTGTTGGTTTTTTCTTTTTGGCTACTGTTAATATGAACATTTTTTCTTACAGTTTAATGTTCTAATTTTTTTGTGTGACTTTTGTGTCTTTTTACCTATTGGAGACTGTTTTCCCATGTTAGGAATGTTGGCCGTCAGCTCTCTAAATTATTTAAAATTACTTTGAAAAAAAGCTGCATTGATAGATATTTACTGATCTCTAAATAGATACTTAAATGCATACTGGCTCAAGGGATAGTTTAAAATATCCTGGATTTTAAAATAAGCAGACAACAACCACCAAACAAAACCCCTGTTTTAATCCTTCTTCTAAACAGAAAGATATTTTTGTAGTTGTAAGGCTTCCAAAATTCTAATTTTGTTCTGTGAACATTTGTTAGGTGTCCAGTGGTTATAATGACTACATTTATTGAGACCCTGTATAAGTGTGCAGCTCTATGCTAGGTACTGGACACTAAAAAAAGTTGCCTTTCATCTTTCATAGTTTGGTGAGAGAGAAGAAAGTCGTATACATATGGGTTAATATAATTTAATAAATGTTGTTGGAATTTTGAATAATATATTGGGAGTGAACAAAGTAGTAGTTATTTAATGCCACCTAGAGGAATCAGGGAAGACAGAACAAGTTAATTCTGAACTAGGACTCTTAAGATACAGAAGTGAAACAGCTTGGAGTCATGAAAGAGTCTCATCTGTTTGGAGGAAGTGATTAGGTAAGTGTGGCTGGATAGTTTTTGTAAGTAGAAGTTGCAAAGTAAAGCTGACAATTGGTGAAGAACTTTGCCTAACTTACGGAGTTTGAATTTTATGTCATATGCCGTAAGGGGCTCATAGATCTATGTAAGTAGAAGAATAACATAAATATGCTTGATTCTAGAAGATAATTCTGATAGTAGAGTAGAGGCTGGCTTGAGTGGAGTTATTCCAGCAACAGAATAGGTTCTTTGTGCAAAAGTACTTGTTAATATTTCAGAGATATTAAAATGTGAACCACATGCTACTTACATAATATGAGGGTAAACACGCTTTATCTACTGTTTTATTTGAAAGGGTTGGTTTCCAAGTTGATTTTAAGACCTAATGGGTGACAGATAATCTGCATTCTGAAAAACATTGCAATTTGTATTCTCGATTTGTATTCTGTATTCAGCTTATTTAAAAGTATAAATCTGCTTTGTCAGTAGTATTTTTATTTTCTTCGATTTAGAGCTATTATTAAAATATTCAGTGAGATTAGTTCTTGTTCTCAGTGCAGTTACATATATATTCAAATACTGTGGAAGACTTGATACTGTATGCATTTTTACTTCCAATAAAAGAGCTTCAGAAATATAATAGGTTGCTTTTTTATTTAATGCTAATCTTCTGTCTGAGAAATATTCAGAATTTTTAATGTTATCCCCAGGCAGCTCAGTTTTCTATTTAAAAGAATTAAAATTAGTATTAAAAACGTTAGTATTGAAAAATGTTCCAAAGAGGAGTTCCAATGTAGAGTGTCTTGGGATCTTTGCTGTTCTTACAGCAGTGCTTTTGTCTTTAGTTAAGACATTATTGCCAGAGATTATTCAGCCTTATTTTAAGTTTTATGTGTACAGTGCATACTAGAGATCAATATTCCCATTTCAGTAACACAGTCTCGTAACTATTCTGTGAGAAAATTTTCCTTATTAAATCACTTAGTCAGCATATTTCACGTGTACTTCTTCCTGTATTGTGTTTTTGGATTGACTTGTCTAAAGACAAGTCATGTCATTCTTCTCAGACCGTGAATTTTTTCAGTCTAAATTAAAAGATTAGAATGTTATTTTCATGACATTTTTAAATCATCTTCAGTGTTTGAGGCACATAAAATACCAGATCTTCTTTTTAAAGACATAGTTATACTTAAAGGTTAAGGAAAATTAGTTCAGGTGGGAGGAGATCAATTTATATAGTTAATTCTTTTCTTTTCTTTTTTTTTTGAGACAGGGTCTCACTGTGTTGCCCAGGCTGGTCTTGAACTCCTGGGCTTAAGCAATCTTGCTGCAGCTTCCTGAGTAGCTGGCATTATAGGCATGTGCCACACGTGATGTATATTGCCTAATAGCCTATCAAAAGTGTGTTTTTGTAATGAACAGATTAACATTACCATTATCAGTGTATGGGAGTATCTAGGAATACTGTTGTTTTGTTCTTTTAACATTTTTGCTAGATTGATAGCTGAAGAATAGCATGTCTTCTGAATTTGATACTACTTGTTTACCAGTGGGCTCGGATTATTTTTCAGAGGTTTTTATTTATTTGTGTTTTTCCCTTTGGGGTTTGTCCTTTGTCCGTTTAGACTAAACTCATTTAGTATTTATTTATTTAGTTTTTAGTTTGCTTATGATCTCTTTATAATTATGCATTAGTACCATATCTGCAAATATTTTTAGTGTTTACCTTTAATTTTTTAAATATATAGACAACTTTTTTTTTTTTTTTTTTTTTGAGACAGAGTCTTGCTTTATTACCCAGGCTGGAGTGTGGTGGCATGATCTCGGCTTACTACAGCCTCAACCTCCCAGGTTCAAGTAGCTTAGCCTCCCAAGTAGCTGAGACTGCAGGCGTGTGCCACCATGCACACAGGCAAACATTTTTTTTGTATGTATATTTTTTCTTTTGTAGAGATGGACTTTTGCCATGTTTCCTAGGCTGGTCTTAAACTCTTGAACTCAAGCTGTCTGCCTGCATTGGCCTCCCAAAGTGCTGGGATTACAGGTGTGAGCCACCCTGCCTGGCCTAGACAACAATTTGATGATTTATGTGGTTGCTTACTTTTTGTGTCCTTCTGTAAAAATCTGAGGTTCAAGTTTATAAGGTGTCAGCACACTGAAGGAAATTCTAGGAAGACCATTTCCCTGAGTTGCTAAATAAAAAGGCTCTAAGTGTGTACTGTTCTGTGATTCAAAGATAGAATTTAGAGTTTCTAGAGGGGTGGAATGATAGCATGTCTTAGACCATTTTCCCTGTCATTTCTCATAGCTTTTTTTGTGTAAGAGCTAGATAACAGATAGTTGAGATTGTACTGATGTGCTTTGGAAATCTGTGGAATAGGTATCTTATTGAGTAGATGATACTGAGATACTGTGATGGAAATTGAAGATTACAACTATTGTTCTTTTCCAAATAGAAGACTGTCCCCACTTTCACATCTGTAGACAAAATTAGATTTTTTCTAGTTTTCTCAATATTGTATTCAAGTTGTCCAGAGAAACAGAGCCAATAGGATTTAATTAATTAATTAATTAATTAAGAATTGGCTCATGAGATGATGGTGGCTGAGAAGTCCCAAGATCTGTGAGGTGATTTGGCAAGCTGGAGACCTGGGATTGTTGATAGCATGGTTCCAGTCTGAAGGTTGGTAGGCTTAAGCCCCAGGAAGAGATCAGTTCAAGGTTGAAGGTAGGAAAAAGCCAGTGTTTTAGTCAAAGGGGATCAGGCAAGAAGAATTCTCTTTTGCTTAGGGGATGGTTAGCTGTTTTGTTCTGGTCCGGCCTTCAGTTGATTCAGTGAAGCCCACCCACATTATGCAGGGCAGTCTGCTTTACCCAGTCGACCAATTTGAATATTGAGCTCATCCAGACACCTTCACGGAAGTAATGTTTGACTGCATATCTGGGCACCCCAAGGTCCAGTCAAGTTGTCATATAAAATTAACCATCACACGTATTCGACATTGTCCAAGAGTTCCATACCATATGGATAAACTGAGATCACTTATTCTGGAAAAAGAAACCTAAAACACTTGTTGACATTTATTTGTCTTTGTAATCCTTCAAAAATCTCAGTAGTGCTTTCATGAATTGTCAGATTCTGAGCAGCCTGGCTTGCTGATATGTCGTCTAGGATAAGCTTACTTTTCTTCCAAATAAAGGATGGCTGGAGTTACTTATGAATCAGTTGAATTTTAGGGAATATTTTCAGTCAGAATGATTTTTTACCCTACATCTCAGGAGTCTGCAAACTGGTCCCCAGGTTACATCTGACTTGTCGCCTGTTTTTGTAAATAAAGTTTTATTACAACATAGCCACATCCATTTTATTGTCTACAGCTGATTTAGACTACAGTGGCAGAATTGGCTAGTTGAGACTGAGATTGAGTGACCTACAAAACTGAAAATATTTACTATCTGGCTCTTGACAGAAAAGGGTTTTGTTGAACTGTTTTTCTGGCAATAGTTAATTATACAAGACTAATGATTGAAGGTTGTCCTAACTTGTGATAATAACACCATAGCATTAGTATATACAGTGGGGCTTTCCTCCCCATTACTGGAGTGAGTGAGTGAGTGGAGACAGAGTGAGAGAATGATTATTTCCTTTTAATCTACAGATTGCTTATTGTCCAAGACTTGTCAACAATAAATAGGGTAGAGGTGTGTTGTGGGCTTTAATGGAGCGTGACTTTATACTGCTTAAAATAGTTATATTGCCTAAAAGCGAGAGTTTTAATTTTAGCCATTTTATGCAGCTTTTGTAAAAATTGTTACTAGGAATCTGAATTTATGTATCTTGATCTATAGCTGGTTTCTAATCTCAGAATCAAATGTTGATATAATCTGCAAATCAGTATATGTAATTTTCAGCCTTTCCCCACATAAACTGGTAGAATGAATAATAATAGTAACCAAAGATGGAGTAAATATTCCTGTAATGTATTTCTTCCTTTAGTAAAACATAGTCAGTGTTAGCATTTAGATACAGAGCTCCTGAAAGCTTCTTCCATGTATGTAAATGTGCAAACTCTTCTCCAGCTGTGGAATCATATTATTTATATAGCTACGTAAAATGCTTCTCTTCCATACACACTTAATGTATTTTGGACATTCTTCCATGTTAAAAAATAGGTTGATAAAATCATTTTTAGCACTTAAACATTATCAACTAATTTACAGTGTATATTTTGTTCATAGGCATTTACTTACTTTAAGCAGTGCTGTCAGGAATGTCCTTATATTCATGTTTATTTGTACTTGTCTGATACTCCCTTAGGATAAATTCTCAGTAGAAGGTCATGTCTATGTTGAAATTTAGATACCACTTTCCAGTTTGTCCTTTAGAAAGGTTGTACCAACTTGCAAGGCCACAAAAATATATGAACATTCCCCTCACTTGGTTGACACCAGTCTTTCATTTGTCAACTTGATAGTTTTAAAAATCCAGAAAATTTATTGTCTTTTTCGCTTCTCCCACTATTAGTGAGATTTGGTATATTTTCTTATATTTATTTTTCATTTACATAAAGTCCCAGCCTATTTATGCTATTTGGTGGGTATTCTTAAAAAAAAAAAAAGATTATCCGGCTAATAGGTTTGCACTTGTGAGACTAGGCTGGTTGCCATTTTTGATAATGGTTTAGGTAGGACTTTGAGCTCATTTAGATGGGATGTTACCTGATTGAAAAAAACGTTTTGGTATAGATTAGAGACCACAGATCAGAATTAGAATAGATCTGGTGACAGAATGCCTTCTGGTGCTTTAATGTGAGTGTCGAATCACTTGAATTGAAGTCTCATTCTGAGAGAAGTGTAGAATCTACAAAGCTTTAAGTGGTTGTTCTGGACCTCAAAGCTGGTAAAAGTGTCTCTTTGGACAATATTTTTCAATTTTGATTTGTTAATTTACATGTATAAAGCTTTTAAGGCTGCTTATGTACTTTATACATCTGTAAAGTATATATGTCTAAATTTAAGTGATAAATTGCATTTAAATAAAACTTTAAAATAATAATGTGACAATGTTTTATTAAAAATGAATCATTAATGTTGAGCTTAGTATGACAGAAGTAGCTTTAGGTCTGGTTTTATTAATTTGTTAATATGTTTTGATTTTAATATTAACATAGAGAACGACTGTTCCTCAAAGTGTGGTTAAAAAAAACTGGTATAATTAATTTTATGCATGTTTGTTGTTTTGTTACCCTTATGTTTAAACTGCCAGAAGGCATTCCTCGCATGCCAGTTTCAATAGGGTATCATGGAATAATTCTGTAAAGCTATCTTGTTTCAAATAATGGTAAATACCCAGTGATGTCATTTGCTCTTTACTTAGAAGCAACTGCTATTTCAACCGTAAAACACAGATGGGGACATTGAATTACGTGATAAATCTTTTTAAGATTGCTATATAGATATAGGAGCATTGAAATTATGTGGAAATAATGTGTTAAGGTGGCTATTCAGATAATCTGTAATGTGCTTATTAATTTTTTAAGAACTGTCATTGAACTGAAAGCCTAAAATTCATGTGGGAAACTTCTTAACTTTTTATGAATAATTCTGTAAGCCCCAAATTGAGGCTCACTGTGTTAGGCATTAGTAAAGATTTGTGCTTCTACAGGTTTTATATAAAGTTTAACAAATTAAAAATTTCTCTTTCTAATTATAGTACAATAACAATTTCTAGATGCTTATTTATTTCTGCATCTCACTTGTAACAAATAGTACAGATTGGCACTGGTCCATGGATATCCTTTGAGTAGCACTGTACTAGACAATAAAATAAGTGATGGGTAAAACAGAAAAAGTCAAATAAAAGTTAAGTAAAAATGGGTAAGTGAAAATAAACATTGAAAGAACATTGAAAAACCTTAAATTAGCTAAAAAATATTTAAATTAAAAGGACAAATCAATCTAAGAGTGGGAAAATGCTGTGCTATTAAACTTATTAAATAATAATTAAGGAAATCAAATAAAATAATGTAATATAATGAAAAATTTTAAGTGATTGTAGAAAAAATTTAATAGATAGTAGAAAAAATGGATTGTTTTCATATTCCATGTGGATATCTTATTTATATTATCATGCATTATTATTGAATTTTTCCTGAGCCCTGATTATTCTCAGCTAATGCATATATGTGGAATCACAGATGCCTACCTATCAATTATTCTAGAGCAGAGTACTGACATTTGAAGATAAGTGGATAGTTTCAACATTTTTAATAACACAGCAGTACATCTTTAAAAGTTTAATGCCCAGAAGCAGAAAACAGAGTTCTTCAGCTAGAAAAAGCTTATGTAATCACACTTAATTGATATATGTGTGATATATACATTTATTTGGTTAATTTTGTTGATCATTTTAAATTATTTTGGGCAGAAAAGAACATTTTATACCTTTTATACCCTTGTGTATTTTCCACAAGGTAAAAAAAAAAACTTCTGCCTATTCAGATATATGTGTTAACTGTTACATATTTCCCTTTTCAGGCCCAGATTATTCATCAGCATGGCTACCTGGTAATGAATCATTGTGGCAGGCCACAACTGTTCCATCTAACCATCGAAATAACCATATCAGGAGACACAGTATAGCTTCTGACAGTGGAGACACTGGCATTGGAACTTCCTGTTCTGATAGCGTGGAAGGTGAGCTAAAATTCTTATTGTTTATATGTGAATCTTTGAAGAGTGGTTGTGGTACAAGAATATTCAGGGGATATGTTTTATTGTTTCATACTGAAAATTATAGTGTTTGAATATTTAATAATGTTCAGTGTTACTGTATATCAAATAAAAAAAATTGTCCCTCTAGTTGGCTCACGCCTATAATCCCAGCACTTTGGGAGGCCGAGGCGGGTGGATCACGAGGTGAGGAGATCGAGACCATCCTGTCTAACATGGTGAAACCCTGTCTCTACTAAAAGTACCAAAAAAAAAAAAAAAAATTTAGCCGGGCGTGGTGGCAGGCGCCTGTAGTGCCAGCTACTCAGGAGGCTGAGGCAGGAAAATGACGTGAACCTGGGAGGCGGAGCTTGCAGTGAGCTGAGATTGCGCCACTGCACTCCAGCCTGGGCCACAGAGTGAGACTCTGTCTCAAAAAAAAAAAAAAAAAAAATTGGCCCTCTAGTCATATTAGAGTTTTTCCTTCATCTTTTTAACTAAACTTCTTATTTTGAGATAATTATAGATTTACATGCAGTTTTAAGAAATAATTGTGTTGTAACCAAGGTATTGACATTGATAGAGCCAAGATTCAGAACATTTCCAGATACCTCATGTTTCCCACACCCACTTCTCTCTCTGCCCGTCTCCTTTATCTCTTAACTCTTAGAAGCCACTTACTCTTCATTTCTATAGTTTTGTTTTTCAAGAATACTTTATAAATGAAATCATAACAATATATAACCTTTGAAATTGGCTTCTCAGGATTTTCATCCAGTTGTCACATGTGCCAACAGTCCATTCCTTTTTATTGATGAGTAGCATTCAGTAATGGTGGTATTGGAGAGAATACGCTTTGTTTAACCATTTACTTATTGAAAAACATTTGGGATGTTTTCAGTTTTTGACTATTATGAATAAAGTTGCTATAAACATGTGGGTATAGGTTTTTGTATGAACATATGTCTTCATTTCTTTGGGTGAGTAGATGCCCAGGAGTGCAGTTGCTGGATTGTGTAGTAGTTGCATATTTAGGTTTTAAAGAAACTGTCACACAGTTTTCTAGAGTGACTACCATTTCCATCAGCAATGTATGTATAAGTGATCTAGTTTTCTTTTTATCCTTGCTACCACTTGGTGTAAAACAATTTAGCCATTTTGATAGTATAATGGTATCTCCTTGTGGTAGTGATGTCTCATTTTAAACAATAGACTTTCTTTTTTAGAGCAGCAGGAAAATTCATTGGGAGGTGCAGAGATTTCCCATATATCTCTTGTCCCCACACATGCACAACCTCCTAATATCATCATCTCCTAGTAGTATAGTGTGTTTGTTACAATTGATGAATCTACATGGACACACTGTTATCACCCATTGTTCATGCATTAGGGTATCAGTCCCCAACCTTTTTGGCACCAGGGTCTGGTTTGGTGGAAGACAGTTTTTCCATGGACCAGGGTGGGGTGGGGTGGGGTGGAGTGGGGTGGATGGTTTTGGGATGATTCAAGTGCACTGCATTATATTTATCATTAGATTCTCATAAGGAGCACACAACCTACATCCCTTGCATGTGCAGTTCACCATAGGGTTCTCGCTTCTATGAGAATTTAATGCCGCCGTTGATCTGACAGGAGGTAGTGCTCAGCTCCCCTCACCCACCTGCAGCCGCTCACCTCCTGCTGTGCAGCCGAGCTCCCAACAGGCCACTGACTGATGCTGGTTTGTGGCCTGGGGTTTGGGGACCCCCTGCATTAGGGTTGATTCTTGTCGTCGTATGTTCTGTGGATTTGGCTTTACTCACTTAGTAATATGCATTTAAGTTTCTCCATGTCTTTTCATGGCTTAATGGCTCATTTGTTTTTAGTGCTGAATAATATCCCATTGTCTGGATGTACCACAGTTTATCAACGTTCACCTACTGAAGGACATCTTGGTTGTTTCCAGGTTTTGGCAATTATGAGGAATGTTGCTGTAAACAGCTGTGTGTAGGTTTTTGTGTGGACGTCAGCTTTCAACTCTGTCAGCTGAAGAGTGATGAGGTTTATAGATTTGGAAAGGAGAGCTTCATTTCTCACAAAGGTTTGCAGCCTGTATAGGCCATTCTGACAGACAGGGAGGCATAGTCTCAGCAGAAGCTGAGAGATAGGCATTTCCAGGCAGGGTGGGGTCAGGTGGGGTAAGGGTTTAAGATAGGAATTTATGCTGATGATTGGCCAGGCATACAGCTATATTCAACAGGTTACAGAAGGAGCCATGAATATTCATGAAGGAGATCCACACACGTGTGTTTTAGGTTTACACATATATGTAACATACCTCCCATAATCACTTTGGGGTGGAGATTTTATATTTAAATGCATTGTAATTAGGTTCTACATGTAAAAGGTGAAATGTAGGGAAGAAGTCCGTAAACTGTGCATCCTCAGGTGACTGGCCAGAACCAGTCCTTTCCAAAAGTCATTTATCAATAAGAAAATCTTTGTGGCCTAAAATAGTTGTCATGTTGAAACTGTAAAAACAGGAGAGGGGTGTGTTTAGATGACTTGAACGAAGGGGTCTTTTGGACTTTTGTTTTCTCACGCTGGCTTTTGAGAACATCCAGTGATTATTAGAAAGGGTTGGAAGCAAATGGATCATGAACAGCCTCCTGTCTTGCCATGGCTGCTAACTTAAAATTTTGGGATCTTTTAGCCAAAGGAGGGTCCAGTAGTCTGTTGGAAGGGTTTAGGACTTTTATTTTGGTCCCCAACTCCCTTGCCTAAATACTTAGGAGCTCAATTGCTGGGTCATGTGGTAAAAGTATATTTAGTTTTGTGTGTATTTAATTTTGTATATTTAGTTTTGTAAAAAAAACTGCCAGACTTTCTTCCAAAGAGGCTGTGCCATTTTGCATTCCAGCAATACATGAAGGTTCTGTTGCTCCACATCCTAACTAGCATTTGGTGTTGTCAGTGTTCTGGATTTTGCCTTTCTAAAACGTGTGTAGTATCTTGTTGCTTTAATTTGCATTTTCCTGATGATGTATGAGGTAGAACACCTTTTCATATACTTGTTTGCTGCCTGTATATCATCTTTGATGAGGTCTCTGTAAAGGTCTTTATAAAGTCCATTTCTTAATTGGGTTGTTTGTTTTCTTATTGTTGAGTTTAGAGTTCTTTGTATATTTGGATGACAGGCCTTTATTGAACATGTCTTTTGCAAATAAAGGCATCCTTTGGTATTATGGAGGCTTGGTTCCAGGACCCCTGATAACAAAATCTGAGGATGCTGAAGTCCTTTATATACAATAGTGTAGTATTTACATATAATCTACACACTTCTATGTACTTTAAATCATCTCTAGATTCCTTACAATACCGAATACAATGTAAGTGCTGTGTAAATAGTTGCTATACTATATTGTTTTTAAAGTTTGATTATTTTTATTGTTAACATTTTTGATCTGTTGTTGGTTGAGTCTGCAGATGCAGAACCTGCGGATATGGAGGGCCTACTGTATTTTCTCTGATTCTGTGGCTTGTCTTATTCTCTTGGCATTGTCTTTTGCAGAGCAGATGTTTTCTATTTTAATGAAGTTAAGCTTATCAGTTGTTTCTTTCATGGATTGTGCCGTTGTTTTATCTAAAAAATCATTGCCATAACCAGTGTCATCTAGGTTTTCTATTATGTTATTTTCTGGGAGTTTTATAGTTTTGTGTTTTACATTTAGGTTTGTGATATGTTTTGAGTTAAATTTTGTGAAGGGTGTAAGGCATATCTTTTGTAGTTGTCCCACAATTCTTGGATATAATGCAATTTTTTTTTTTTTTTTTTTTTTTGAGATGGAGTCTTGCTCTGTTGCCCAGGCTAGAGTGTAGCAGTGTGATCTTGGCTGACTGCAGCCTCTGCCTTCTTCTTCTTCTTTTTTTTTTCTTTTGTAAATAATTATGTTCCATTTTTGCCAGCCTTTTTCTCTTTATTTTCAGTTTTAAGAGTTTCTGTTGACACATCTTCAAGCTCAGAGATTTCTGTGCTGAGTACAGTCTACTAATGAGCCCATTGAAGGCATTCTTCATTTCTATTAGAGTATTTATTAGAGTATTTTTGATCTGTAGCATTTCTTTTTGATTCTTGGAATTTTTATCCCTCTGTTTACATTATCCATCTGTTCTTGGATGATGTCTACTTTTTCAGTTAGAGCCTTTACCTTATTTATCATAGTTTTTTTAATTCCTGGTCTAGAAATTCCACGATTCTTGCCATATTTGAGTCTAGTCCTGAAGCCTGCTCTATTTCTTCAAACTATTTTCTTTCTTTTGCCTTAAAGTATGCCTTGTACTTTTTATTTTTTGAAAGCTGATTGTGATATACTGGATAAAAAGAAACTGGTGAACAGACCTTTAGTAATGTGATGGTAAGGTGTGTGGGGAGGGGAAGTGTCCTATGATTTGGCCTCAGTGTTTTAGTGAGTTGGTGCCCCTAGGTTTTAACTTCGCAAATGCTTCTCAGTTTTTTCCTGGTTTTTCTAACTTGAGTGGGACAGGATGGCTACAGGGAGCTTTAGTTGGGTATTTTCCTTTAACCACCCAGAAGGCTAGAATTGACTGGAGTTTGTTATTTCTCTTCCCCAAGGTAAGTTAGGCTCTGTTAAAACTACAAAGAGGTTAGGCTCTGGTTAAATAGTTTCTCCTGAGGGCAGGCCTTATTAAGAACAGAGTGCTCTGGTATATTTCAAAATGGCCCCTTTTATCTTCCCTTTTCTGGAGTCATGAGGGGATTTTTCTCTGATATTTGCTGTGAGAACCATGTCAAACTCCTGGAAGAAAAACTCATAAAAGTGTGGTAGCCTCCCTATGACAGGGTTATTTTAGAATTTTTAACCTCAGACTTCTTCATACTCAGCCTCCAGCAATTAATTATAATTCAAGTTTTCCCAGCCTGGTGGTGTGTCCCACATAAGTTTCAAACTCTAGTAATTGTATTATGTGCATTTGCCTAGTTGCTCTCTTCTGTTTTAGGGGCAGCTGTTTGTACTGTGATCTCAGTTCTCTTTGGGATTTAAGAAGAGTTGTTGCTTTTTCACTTTGTTTAGCTTTTTACTAGTTAGATGATGACTCTCAAGCTTCTCACATGCTGGCCTGAAAACCAGGTCTTAATCCCTGTAAATTGACCAAGTTTTCATATGCTTATTTTCCCACCTGTCTGTTTTCTTCAAATCATGAAGAAATGAAGAAAATTTCTTCAATCATGAAATGTCTCTTCATGCCTTTTACCCATGTTCTGATTGTATTGTTTCTTTTTTTTTTTTTTTGAGATGGAGTCTTGCTCTGTCACCCAGGCAAGAGTGCAGTGGCGGGATCTTGGCTCACTGTAACCTCCGCCTCCCAGGTTCAAGCGATTCTGCTGCCTCAGCCTCGTGAGTAGCTGGGATTACAGGCACCTGCCATCATGCCTGACTAATTTTTAGTAGACATGGGGTTTCACCTTTTGGCCAGGTTGTTCTTGAACCCCTGGCCTTAAGTGATCCACCCACTTTGGCCTCTCAAAGTGCTGGGATTACAGACATGAGCCACTGTATCTGGAAGTTTTCTTCTTTACTGTTGAATTTGAGAGTTCTCTATATATTTTAGATACTACTGCTTTGTTGGATATGTTGTTTGCAAATGTTTTCTTCCACTCTCTATCTTGTCTTTTTATCCTTTTGTAACACCCAAGGTTCTTCGCCTAGGCACACCAAAGAATTGGTGTGGCGGCTGACTGCAGCGAGTGACAGAGACTCGGACTGAGAGAGAGAGTTGTAGGTTTTATTGAGCAGAGCGAAAGTACAAAGCTTCCACAGTGTGGAAGGGGTCCTGAATGGGTTGCCACTGCTAGCTTGGGTGATTGCCTTTTAAACTCTTTAAGGCAAGAGATACGTGAGGCGGGAAGCATATTACAGGATCGAGAAACAAAGGCAGTAAATTATTTTGTGACGTGCCTTAGATTTTGAGAAAACCTGAAATTGTGACTTATGCTTACCTGTTTTATGTCCTTGCAGCTGCACAGCAAGAAAAACAGGATCTTATAGAACTTACAAACTGTGTTTACAAGGAATCGGGTCTGCAGATCACAGAAAAATGGGCAGTTAATCTTTTCTTTAACTGGTTTCGGTGGTGGGGCACATAGGAAAACTTACAGCTAAAATTGTCGCTGTTTATAGCTTTCTTGGGGAAGAAAGTCATAAGCAAATCCGCGTGTTAGAAATATTTTAAGCATATATCCTCAAAGTTATTTATCCAGAACCGAAGTAAGTCCTGATATGGGAAATGAGTAATTTTACAGCTTTCTAAGCCCCTACTCTACCCAGGAAGCCCAGCTGGCATTGCCTCTCAGTCCTTGCTCTAAACAGGACACCCCAACTGCTGTTGGGAACTGGTCGATGACCGCTGTAGCTACTTCCTGCTGGTTAGGGGCAAAGATGGGGCCCTGCTGTTGTATTATCCTCCAGAGGGGAACTTTCTAGGCCAGTCAGGAGACCAGTGGGTTGATCCAAGGGTCCTCAGTAGAAACTGTGAGTTAAACTCATTTGAGGTTCCATTTGTAAGGCCATTTATAGCTTGATGGCCTTGATCCTGGAGGAAACAAAGTTGACAAGGAGGTTAAAAATATAGGGCCCAAAGGCGAGTAATAGCAAGATGGCTGTTACATGTAGGGCCTGGAAAGGGGAGAAGTCAAGATACTCGCTGGTTAAATATACTCCAGGGTCCTGAGAGTTGGAACTCTTTCTTTCTACATTCTATTCGTTCCCTTGGCTCCTGGACCTTTTCGGCAATAATTCCTGACTGGTTGATGAAGCAGCAACATTCTTCCCCTAAGAAGAGGCAGGTTCTTCCTCTTTTAGCTGTTAATAAGTCTGGGGCCCTTCGGTTTTGGAGGGCCACCTCAGTTAGAGAATTAAGCTGGCTTTGTAGGGTCATCAGGGAGTTAGCAACCCGTTCCATATTATCATTTAATTCTTGTGATATTTTATAATAGAATTGGATGAAGGAGGTTATACCTCCAATTCCAGTCCCAAGCCTGCCCAGTATTCTGGCTCCTACCATAAAAGGGAGAATAGGAGCTTGTGCTTGGTGGGACTGGGGTATAAGGAGACTTTGCAACTCTTCTTCAGTATAAATGAACATGGGGGGTGCTAGAAATGAGAGAAAGCATAACTCTTTTGGGGTGCCATTTAGACATGAATAAGCTGTGTTAGCACAGATGAAAAAGATGTCTGAAATTAGACAGGTGAAACCTGAGGTCACCAGTATCCAGGATTGACATTGGGAGATGTTTCTATTTGGAGGCATGTTGAAATTTATACATGTGAGATTTGAGGCCTTGTATGGGTGGGAGATTGGTGACTAGGGAGCCAGTTGCCCCGGTGGTGTTTAGGACTAAGGTGGATAGGTTCCAGTGTCCTGGGACAGGGACTACTGGGAACACATGTGGTTGGAAATGCAAGGAAAGACACATCCAATAGTTAGTTGGATTGTCAGGAGAGGCCTCCTGCATTCCTGTGAGTGTGGTGTTAAATAGACTCCAGAGATGGGAATGAGAGTCAAGAGTTTTTGTAACCTGGAAAGGTCTAGTTTGTTTTATGGACTTGGAGTGTTAGATGGTTGGACCACGTTTTTAATTACTTGTTGGACATGTTTTTTGGCTTTATCCTGGACACCTCCTTCATCAGTTATACCCACATGGGTGTAATATGTCCAACACTGGGTGGTCCCTATGGCATCGGGACAGTTGGACTGGGTCATTTTTCCTTGGTGGTATGTACAGCCATTGTGGGAGCAGAGAGAAGCAGACTATAATATTCCTTTTTCATATAGGTGTGGGTAGTGAAGCCTGATTTAGTTTTAAAGAACATCCTTTCGAAGTTGACTGCATCAGTGTTTCTGGGAAGGGGAGGAGAGCATGCATTAGAGAAGCAAGTGCAGCAAGGGAGGGATGAAGAGGTGGCAGAAAGAATACTTAGTATTAGGAGAGTTAGAAGAAACTTAGAGGAGATCCTTGTAAACGGAGTCATGGCACTCTGTAGGTGGAGCAGTAGTGGAAAGGAGGAGGGAAGAAGGAGTAAATTGTGTTAAAAGGAAGGACGATAGAAAAAAGGTTGATGTGATCAGGATTTTTGTCCTGACAGGAGCTACAGTATGTGATCCTACTGCAAAGAGTATGGATAGTATACTGTTTAATGTGATGAAACAGTATAAGGACTCCATTAGAGAGAGCAAGGAGAGAGGTCAAAGATCATGTAGGTTTTCTACTTATCTTCTTTTAGGTAGAGATGAGTTTTTCTTCTTTAGGATTAACTGTAGGAGTCTTTTTAGCCTGGGGTGCTTCCTTCTGAAATAGGAGAAGCGGGGCCTCCAATGGCTCACAGGTGTATCAAGGCTGGTCTGGCTGATCTTGGGACTCCTGAGCTGATAATCCCGTAAGTTCCTCAGAGGGTGTCCAAGGTGTAACTCGGGTGTGGTGAATCCAGGATTCCACTCCTGCCACCTTAACTGCAGTGGGGATAGAGAGGATTACTGAGTATGGTCTCTGCCACAAGGGATCCATAGATGGGAAGGTAGAGGGGAGGGACTTGACCAATACTAGATCTTCTGGTTGGAACAACTCTCTTCCTTTTTTCCTGTCACACCCTTTGGGTAAAGTTTTAAGGTTTTGTTGATATTTTGCTAGAGAAGTTATATCTTTGACCAAATTGGCCGTTTCCTGATGGAGCAGGAGGTCATTTGTGAGAAAAGGCCATCCGTACAGCATTTCGTATGGACTGAGCCCCATTCTGTGAGGGGAATTTCAGATTCTTACCAAGGCCGTAGGCAGGAGAGTGGGCCATGGGAGTTGCTTTCTCAAATGCCTCCTTAGTGTTTCATTTGCCTTTTCGACCTTCCCTGAGGATTGTGGCCTCCAAGCACAGTGAAGGTGATGTTTTATTCCTAGTGCCTTGGAAATTCCTTGAGTTATTGTAGCTTTAAAAGCTGGACCATTGTCGCTCTGTAAGCTTTGGGGAGGTCTGAATCTAGGAATTATTTCGTGAAGTAAAATTTTAACTACTTGGCACTTCTCTGTTCTGCAGGGGAAGGCTTCCACCCAATTTGTAAAGGTATCAACACAGACCAACAAGTATCGAAATCCCCTTGACTTAGACATATGGGTGAAGTTTAACTGCCAGTCCTGTCCAGGATAGTGCCCTATTTGTTCCCCGAGAGGGGCCTTATGATGGACCAAGGGATTATTTTTTTGGCACACCTTGCAGGCCTTGACTAACTGCCGGATGGTTTTGAGAAGGTTTGGCCCTGTAAATAGGGATTTGGCCATCTTATGGGTACTTTCAATACCTATATGAAAAGTTTGCTGGAGGGTCTTAAGTATTTTCCACTGGCTGGCTTCAGGTATGAGCACCTTTCCCTCTTCTGTCGCTAACCACCCTGAGGGGAGAAAACTATGTCCCCGTGAGAGTCCCCATTCTGTTTCGGTTGGGGAATACTGGGGCTTAACCTCCTGGAGGGGGTTGCTCCATGCTAAGGGCCCTTCCATGGACAGTTCTAAAGGGAAGTCCTGCTTAGCAGCAGTTTTGGCCTCAGCGTCTGCTCAGCGGTTTCCTTCTGCTGCTTCTCCTTCACCTTTTTGGTAACCCTGGCAGTGTAAGACTGTCACCTCCTTGGGTTTCTGCACTGTGTGCAATAATTTCATGATTTCCTTGTGGTACTTAATGGGTGTCTCCCCGGAGGTTATAAACTCCCTCTTTTTCCGTATTGCAGCATGGGCATGTAGAACTAGATAAGCATACCAGCTATCTATCTATACATTTATTCTTTTTCCTTCTCCCAGTTCTAAGGCTCAGGTAAGTGCCACTAGTTCTGCTAACTGGGTGCTGGTCTCTGGGGGAAGAGGCTTACTCTCAAGTACTGTTGCATTGCTAACTATGGCATAGCCTGCCCTTTGTACCCCATTTTCTATAAATGAACTTCCATCAGTATACAGGTTAAGGTCAGGGTTAGTTAAGGGGACTTCTGAGAGATACTCCCGGGCAGCATAAGTCTGGGCGATAATTTGGTGGCAGTTATGCTCTATTGGCTCCACATCCTCTGGGAGAAAAGTGGCAGAGTTGAGGGCTGCACATGTGCATATTTGAAACACTGGTCCTTCAAGGATTAGTGCCTGGTATTTGAGTAGGTGGTTATCTGAGAGCCACAAACTTCCTTTAGCATTTAATATGCCACTTACATCATGAGTAGTGCAGACAGTGAGATCCTTTCCTTGTATTATTTTGATAGTCTCTGATACTGAGATGGCCACTGCTGCAACCACCCATAAACAGTGAGGTCAGCCTTTTGCTACTACGTCAGTTTTCTTACTTAGGTATGCCCCTGGTTGTAGGGCTGTCCCCTGGGTCTGAGTAAGAACTCCAAGAGCTATTTCTGCTCTCTCTCTGACATATAAAGAGAAATTTTGTCCTGTGGGGAGACTTAGGGCTGGAGCTTGTACTAGGGTCTGTTTTAAAGTTTTGAAGGCTGCTTCCACCTCTGGTTCCCATCCTACTAGATGGGTATTCACCCTCTGGGTCTCCTTTATCAGAATATAGAGTGGCCTGGCCATCTCACTGTATCCAGGGATCCACAGTCAGCAAAAGCCTGTGATTCCAAGGAATCCCCGCAACTGTTTCAATGTCTCAGGGCGAGGGTAAGCCAGTATAGGCTGAATTTGTTCTTTGCTGAGGGCCCTAGTTCCTTTGGCTAGGATTAGGCCTAGATATTTAACTTGTTGTAGGCAGAGCTGGGCCTCTGACTTAAATACCTTGTACCCTCTATTAGCTAGAAAATTCAAGAGATCTAGAGTAGTCTGCTGACGTGAGGTCTCCAAACTGGTAGCCAAAAGTAAGTCATCCACATATTGGAGGACTAGACTGCCTGGACTTGAGAATTGGCCTAGGTCTTGGGCCAGTGCCTGACCAAACAGATGAGGGCTATCCCTAAACCCCTGGGGCAAGACCACCTATGAAAGTTGGGACGTGTGGGCTGTAGGATCCTCAAAGGCAAAGAGGAACTGGGAGTCAGTGTGCAGGGGAATGCAGGAGAAGGCATCCTTGAGGTCCAGAACTGAACCGTTCTCCTTCCTCTGGTATCTGAGAGAGCAGGGTATAGAAGTTGGGTACAGCAGGATATAAATGAATTACTGCCTTATCGATGATTCTGAGGTCTTGCACTAGTCTCCACTGACCATTTGGTGTTTGTACTCCTAGGATTGGGGTGTTGCAGGGACTGTCGCATTTTCTCACTAAGCCTTGAGCTTTTAAATGCCTGATAATATCCTCTAGTCCTTTATGAACTCCAGGCCTTAGGGGATATTGCCTTTGATAAGGAAAAGTGGTGGGGTCTTTTAGCCTAATTTGAACTGGATGGGCATTTTTTGCCCTACCGAATTGTCCTTCCAATGCCCAGACTTCAGGGTTGATTCCCTCCTCGAGTAAGGTACACAAATGGGTAACTTGTCCCCCCGTATTCATGTAGATAATAGCTCCAGCTTTGGCTAATATGTCCTTCCCTAATAAGGGTGTGGGACTCTCAGGCGTGACAAGAAAGACGTGTGAAAAGAGCAAGGTCTCCCAATTGCAGCTGAGGAGGTGGGAGAAATATCTGGTTACAGGCTGTGCTAGGATTCCTCGGATGGTAATGGATCTTGAGGATAACCATCCAGGGCAGGAGATTAACAGTGAGAAGGCCGTGCTGGTGTCCAGGAGGAAATCGATTTCCTGGCCCTTAATGGTTGAGCTTACCTGGGGCTCTGTGAGGGTGGTATAAGCTGACGCTTGCCCCAGGGACCCTCAGTCCTGTTGCTGAATAATCTGGCTGGGGGCCTCTGGCCCAGAGAGCCTTCATCGTCTGGGGCAGTACACCTTCCAGTGATTTCCTTGGCATATTGGACGTGGGCGAGGGGTCTGTTTGTTTTTTGTTGGATAGTCTTTTTAAAAGTGTCCTTGCAAACCGCTCTGATAACAAGCCCTACCAGACGATTGTCCTGCTCCATTTTTTGAGCTGTTAGACCTCCAAGGTTTGCTTGTCTGAGGGCCATGACCGAGGCTGCGGTCTTTCGCTTATCTTACTTTTCCCTTTTGGCCTGTTTCTCTCGGTCCTATAAAATAGGTTCTATAAAAATAGAACACCAAGGTCACCAGGTTTAATAATGCCTCCAAATTTTGTTCTGGGCCTAAGGCAGACTTTTGGAGTTTTCTAATATCAACTGCTGATCGGGTGATAAATTTATCCTTTAGAATAAGTTGGCCTTCCAGGGAATCTAGAGTTAGGGAGGTATACTTTCTTAGAGCCTCCTGTATCCTTTCTAGAAGAGCTGCAGGGTTTTCCTCTTTTCCATGTGTAATTGTGGATAGCATTGTGTTGTTCATAGGCTTCTTCCTATTTTTAACCCTTCCAAGACACAAGTTAGCAAATGCCTGCGGCTCCAGTCTCCATGATCTGAGTCGGTATCACAATGAGGGTCTACAGTGGGGACGTCTTTTGTGGTCTCCTTCTCCCCTGGGGCCATTTGATGTGTTTACCTGGCTGAGATACCGTAAATCCCTAAAATGCTGGGCTGCCGCTAAAGCTGCCTCCTTTTCAGTAGGACTTAAGGTCTGATTAAGGAGCAACATGATGTCGCTCCATGCTAGATCAAAGTACTGCCCTAACCCTTGTAAGACATCTATATAGTTATTGGGATCATCTGAGAATTTCCCTGTGTCTGCCTTTATTTGTTTTAAATCTGAGAGTGAGAAAGAGACATGCACATGGGTGGGCCTAAATTCTCGTCCTACTGCTTGTAAGGGACATAGTTTGGGTGCCTGGTTTGCAGAGTTTACGTTTTCTTTTCGGTGTGCCTCTAACACTTGGGTGGGGCTGGATGGAGGAGAGTCAGTGAGGGAGGAGAGTAGGGCTGAGGAAAGAGGCCCTGAGCATGGAGGCAACTGTGGGTTTTTGTCATTTGGGCAAATCTTGCAGGCTTGGCATACAGCAATATTGTCACGAAGGGTAAAGCAAGCCTGTACGTAAGGGACTTCACTCCATTTACATTCCCGTTTACAGAGAAGATATAGTTGTAGAATGGTGTTATAATTAACACTTCCGTCAGGGGGGCCAAGTTTCTCTGTTTTGTGAGGAGTAACGAGGCCAGGCATTGGTGCAGAAGAACATCAGCTGCTGCTTTTTTAAGGTCTCAGGGTCGAACTTGTCCCATTTATTCTGGATACATCTTAAGGGAGTGTCTGGTTTTGAAGGTGTGGTGCCCGTCTGGAATTTTAAACACAGGTATACCCGCACACCTAGTTAGTCTTAGGGACTCGTCTTCCCCTTAGGGCACCCCGCCAAGGGTCAAGTCCAATTGTGCTTGGAGTGCATGGTCGTCCCTGAGCCTTCCATTTACTGGATTTAACCATGCTTACCAGCAGAATGGAAATCGTCCTTGCCCCCTGCCGTGCATCCATTGACCTCTAGATGGGGCATGAGGACTGTTGGATTTATTGTGGTCCCTTTGCCAGTGTGTCCTATCTGTTCCAGGGTGGCAAGGCCTGGGTCGGGGTAACCACTGATGCTTGCATGCCAAGGCCCAGTGTACGTGGGCCTGGCCATAAAACTGTCCTTCAAGGAGGAATCTCTGAATTAGCAACAGGAGGCTTAGTAAGCTCAAAAGGGGTGGTTGATGTCCTCTAGGCCAGGGTCGACAGAACAACTGCTGTATTCTAGCCTTTTGTCCCCACTTTACGTCACAGGAGTAAGCCCCCCTCTTAAGGTGGTACCAGTATCCTGTGTCTCAGATGACTATATTTTCTTCCTTCCAATACCCATGATGGAATGGTTGAAATAGCAATTCAACTGCTCTAAGGGACGTAC
Organism: Mandrillus leucophaeus; assembly: GCF_000951045.1. Taxonomy (NCBI): domain Eukaryota; kingdom Metazoa; phylum Chordata; class Mammalia; order Primates; family Cercopithecidae; genus Mandrillus; species Mandrillus leucophaeus. The sequence continues at coordinate 204,620 of NW_012098621.1, read as the reverse complement.
CCACACACCACAGATTGTACTTGAGAGGCACCAAAAAAAAGGGAAGTTCATCTGGGGAACAATGAAGGAAATGTCCTAGGGCCTCTACCATCCACATGGAAATTACAGATCTGTCTTCAAATTATCCTGATGTGGGAGACCATACGCAGTGGTGGGAACTGGCCTTTCAAAGTGGCAGTCAGATGGCAACACCTGCCTAAATTCCGGAGGGCGCCACGGACAGGGAACCTCTGGAAGCCACCTTAAAAACTTAAGGCTCCTAAATAGGGATTCTTGGTCCTGTCTAGTGGAAATAATCTTGCTTACGAGCTGAGGAAAGAAGTCTAACCGGCAGATATTTGGACCCAGGAGGCAGGGGTCAGAAGATGTGGCTGTCTCATGCTTAGTAACCCGTGCTGTGGGAGCCTCTGGTGGGGCCATGGTCTCAACCAGGATATCTGGGAGACTGTGGCGTTTGCTGAGCGCTCCCGGGTGTACTTCGGGACCACCACGGAAAGTGAAAGAGTTAGAACTGGTTCCGGGCAAACCAATGTGCCCGACTTCAAAGGGTTGGGGGTTGTCGGAGAGCCTTTCCCAGAAAGCGTGACGCCCCTGTCTTTAGTCCCGTGGTCATGCTAATTGCCTTTAATAGACCCACAGGTGCCCAGTGTTTAGCTTCCGAATTCTAAGGAAGAACAGGACAGAATAGCAAGCGAAAGAGATCCGAGGGTACTCACTGCGTGGTGATTGGGATACTCTTCCTGGAGTCTCCTGGCTGACTCGCCAAGATGTAACACCCAAGGTTCTTTGCCTAGCCACACCAAAGAATTGGTGTGGTGGCTGACCGCGGCAAGTGACAGAGTCTCGGACCAAGAGAGAGTGAGCTGTAGGTTTTATTGAGCGGAGCGAAAGTACAAAGCTTCCACGCGTGGAAGGGGTCCTGAATGGGTTGCCACTGCTAGCTTGGGTAAACTCTGTAAGGCGGGAGATATATGAGGCGGGAAACATGTTACAGGGGCAAGAAACAAAGGCAGTAAATTATTAAGTGACCTGCCTTAGATATTGAGAAAAACCGAAATTGCGACTTATGCTTACCTGTTTTATGTCCTTGCAGCTGCACAGCAAGAAAAGCAGGACCTTATAGAACTTACAAACTATGTTTACAAGGAATTGGGAGGATAGATAAGGTCTGCTGATCACAGAAAAACAGGCAATTAATCTTTTCTTTAACTCTGGTTTTGGGGGAGGGCACACAAGGAAAACTTACAGCTAAAATTATTGCTGTTTATAGCTTTCTTGGGGAAGAAAACACATAAGCAAATCATGGTGTTAGGAATATTTTAAGCATATATCCTCAATATTATTTATCCAGAACTGCAGTAAGTCCTGATGCAGGAAATGAATGAGTTTTACAGTTTTCTAAGCCCTTACTTGAC
>NW_012098621.1:197680-200525 GCF_000951045.1 Mandrillus leucophaeus | reverse complement strand
TGGCGCGATCTTGGCTCACTGCAACCTCCGCCTCCCGGGTTAAGCGATTCTCCTCCCTCAGTCTCTTGAGTAGCTGGGATTACAGGCACACACCACGTTGCCTGGCTAATTTTTGTATTTTTAGTAGAGACGGGATTTCTCCTTGTTGGCCAGGCTGGTCTCTAACTCCTGACCTCAGGTGATCTGCCCACCTCTGCCTCCCAGAGTGCTGGGAGTACAGGTGAGCCACCATGCCTGGCCTCATTTCAGTTATTGTTAGTTTGTGTCTTCCTGCCTTGTTTTTCAGTTTTGGTAGCAGTTTGTTGGTTTTACTGATCTCTGCAAAGAACCATCTCCTGGTTACATTAATTTTCTCTTTGTTTTCTGTTTTCAATTTCAGCGATTTCTGCTCTTTGTTAGTACCTTTTTTTCTACTTGCTTTTGGTCTGTTGAACTCTTCTTTTTTTCTAGGTTCTTGTTAGCAGATTAGATTACTGATTTGAGAGTTTTCCACTTTTAAAATATGCTATTATAAATTTTCCTCTCAGAACTGCTTTAGCTGTGTCCCACAAATTTTGATATTTTATATTTTCATTTTAGTTCAGTTCAGTGTATTTTTTGTAATTTACCTTATGACTTCCTCTTTGCTACTCAGGACTGTAAGTGTGTTGTTTAGTTTCAAAGTGTTTGGAGATTTTCCTGGTGTCTTTCTGTTATTAATTTCTAGTTTTTCCATTGTAGCTAGAAACACTTCATGTGATTTCAGTCCTTTAAATTTGTTGACATTTGTTTTAGGGCCCACCATATGGTATATTTGATATATGTTCTGTGGGTACTTGGAAAGAATGTGTATTCTGCTCTTGTAGTGGGGGAATGTCCTATAAATGTTGATTAGATCTTGTTATGTTGAGTTCTGTATACGTGATGATTTTCTGTCTAGTATTTCTCTCAGTTATTGAAAGACGAGTGTTTAAAACTATATTATTATAGATTTGTGTATTCTTTTATTTCTATGTTTTTGCTTTATGTATTGCAGCCACATTGTTTGGTGTGTATACATTTAGAATTGCTATTACTTCTTGGTGGATAGGCCCTTTTATCATTATATAATGTCCCTCTCTGTCTTTGGTAATTTTCTTTTCTCCTAAGCTTACTTTATTTGATATTAATATAGCCAACATGCTTTTTTTTTAAATTAATGTTCACATGGCATATGTTTTATATCCTTTCACATACAACCTATCTATATTATTATTTGAGGTAAATGACTTCTAACGGCATGTAGTTGGGTCATGGTTTCTCATCAATCTTCTGTACCAATTTCTATCTTTTAATTGGTACATTTAGACCATTTATATTTAATGTAATTATTTATGTTAATACTTAAGTCTTTCTATTTGTTCTCCATTTCTGTTTTCATTATCTGTCTTCCTGTGGGTTACTTGAACATTTTTAGAATTCCATTTGGATTCATCTGTGTTTTTGAGTGTCTCTCTTTGTGTAGTTCTTCTAATAGTTGCTTTAGGTATTTTTATGTACATTGCTCTTGGTACATTAGATATACATATGTATCACAGTTTACTGATGTTATTTTACCAGTTTGAGTGGAGTGGAGAAATCTTGCCTCTTTTTATATCCCTTTAGCCTCCCTCATTTATAATAAAATAGTTTCACATATTTCCTCTACATATATTTATAACCACATCAAACACCCATCAAACATAATTTAAGAAACTCAGGAGCAGAAGGAAAGCCTATTTTATTTATTCATAATTTTGTTTCTTGTGTTTTTTCTTCTTTTGTGATGTTCCAAGGTTTCTTTTTTTATTGCTTCCTTTCTGTTTAGAGAACCTCCTTTAGTCATTCTTCATTCTTTTAGATCTCCAATGACAAATTATCTTAGTTTTCTTTTAACTGAGAATGTCTTGACTTCCTCTTGATTCTTTGAGGATAATTTTACTGGGTACACATTTCTAGTCTGACACTTCTTTTCTTTTACCACTTGAAAATATTTTTCTACTTCTTTTTGACCACTGTGATTTCTGATGACAAATCTGCTGTCATTTGAATTGTTTTGTGCCCTCCCTCCCCCGTTGGTAGGTTGCCGTTTGTTTTTTTTTTTTCCTGGCTGATTTCAATATTTTGTTTGTTTGTTTTTCTTCAGTTTTCAGAAATTTAATTATCATGTGCCTTTGGGTGGATTTCTTTGGGTCTTGCAGTTGAAAGTGATGGGGCACTGGCTCCTTATTGCCAGGTGGAGATGTAAGTCCCAATTTCCCACATGGCCTTTGCTGATACTTGAGGGATAAGGAAGAGCACCTTGTTACTGCTGGGTAGGGGTGGAAGTCCAGAATTCCCAGGTTATCACCACTGACACCACAGTGTGGGTTGCCTTATTATTACTCAGTGATGGTGAAAGTCCTCAGTCTCAACCAGGCTTCCTCTGATACCACCTAAGGGTAGAGGGGAAGGGGTGTCCTCATATTGCTAGACAGGAGTAAAGGCCCTGTCTCCCTATTTGACCTTTCTTTGATACTATTATGGTGGCACTTTTAGGGTGTTTTATTACAGCCTGGCAAGTTTAGAAGTCTAGGTACCCCACTTGGCTTTTGTTAGCATGGGTGTAGGTTCCCAAAAGATAAAATTAGTGTTATGAATTTGATGAAGAGCTTGAGCTGCATTTAAAACCTGCTATTACTTGTTATCTGTACAACCTTGAATAATTTCGCACTTCTTTGAGCCTCACTTTTAAAATAAAAAATCTCTAAATTGGAGATAACTCTGTGTGTGGTGGTGATTTAATATGATGACTTTTAAATAGCTTAGCACAATTTGCATCATTATCATTGCTTAAGAAGTGATTCTT
>NW_012098621.1:193431-195250 GCF_000951045.1 Mandrillus leucophaeus | reverse complement strand
AAACCCCTGACCCAAAGGCTAACTTTGGGTAACTGGTGGGATCCAGTAACATCTTTCTGGCCTCCATGGAAGCGACTATACTGCAGAAACCCCTGACCCAAAGGCTAACTTTGGGTAACTGGTGGGGTCTAGTAACATTTTTCTCATGAACTACAAAAGGGACAATATTGAGACCCCTGACCCAAAGGAAACAGACTGCAGCACTGATTGTACAACTTTGGGTAAGTAGCGGGGTACCTGGGTAAAGATGGGATTGGGTTAGAGGCCCAACTTAGGGGAGTTAGAGTGTCTCCTAAGACAGAGTAGGTTAGAGGCCCCTCTTAATAAAAAGCAATGGTGCTTGACCGACCTTGGGTTAGAGGCCCAACTTAGGAGGGTTAGAGGCCCCTCTCATCACTATTGGATGTTAACTGCTATTCTCTTTGGATTAATCTGCCTTGTACTCTTTGCTATGGGTGGCAGGATTAGGTATGTACAGGATCGTGGGACATGGGAAGCTTTTTCCTCCCTAAAAGGGGAAATGAGAGCTGATGAGACTGGCTGGAAAAGATTCCTTTGGTACTGAGAAGCAGCCGCCTGAACTTTTCAGTGATGCAATGGGTGGGTCTTTCTCTAGCCTCCCGAAGCTCTTCATCTTCCCCACCCTGCCATAGGCAATACTTTCCTTCTCTACTTTTCCTTTCCTATCTTTTCTATTACTCAGAGTGACCATCTTGCCCAGAGACCACGTGTTGAAACTCCAAGTTGGAGTTTGGATTAAAGATGATGGGGCCCATTTGGGGGCAAATTTAAGCCTAGCCAGTTTGCTATTGGCTAAGCAGAGTGGCTAATGTCTTTGTTTTATCACATGTATTTTCCTCTGGCCCGAACGAAAAAAAATAATTTTCCTGTATGATGCGGCTTGGCCCCCATGGCTGTGGTGCTACAAGCTGGGTCACTAAGGCTGCTCAGGGAAAGGGAACTTAGAAGCCTGGCATGCCAGCAAAAGGGTAAGAATTTCTTACCAGTCAGATTTCAGGCTTCTCTCTGTGCAAATGGTTGACTGAATGCTAAAAAAAAAAAAAAATCAGTGTTTATCTCTATGAAGTTTTGATTAATGCAAAAAATAATTCTAAGGCTAGTCTTAAGCTAGTGTATTTTGTGCTATGAATTCGTTTTTCTGTGTTGAGAGGTACTTCAGGATAAAACACAGGCTTAGAACACCTGTAAGCCCGCTTTTCAAGAAGACCCAGCAAGCTGGTCAGTAACAAACTTGGCTGCAGGTCTCTGAAACAAACAGAAATACTGGATGAGGTCTCCACCTTGTTTTATGTCCTTGGGAGCTTGACCGTGTAACCATGTGGCAGTACCCTCTGTTTTCCTCATGAAACTCCAGGAATTAAAGCAGATGGATCCCTCTCAGAATTAAAGGCTCTGTTCTGTTTTGCATTGTGTTATCTGACGGTTTTGAGTTTTGGGGGTATTAGAAATTGCTTTGCATTATGAGAGAGCTTTGGTGTGTAATAACTAGGTAGGAAATATGCTTTAAGGGACAGCTGATAGTAGTTAGGGAGGGGTACTTGACTCTTTGCACACTTGGATCGGAGAAGCATACTCTTGGCCACCTGGAAGATAAGGAAACATCCCTACCCCACACTGGGAGATGAGACTCCCATGAGGGATGGACTGATGACAAAATGGGCTGATTGCCTTTGGGTTGCCTTGAAGTGAAATGCAGAGTAGAAGCACTGTACTGTCTTCTCTAGTATTTCCCTCCTTTTGGGGATCCAGGAACCAGCATAAAATGGCACCCTTAATTTTGGGGATCTGTCTTTGCCTT
>NW_012098621.1:188863-190811 GCF_000951045.1 Mandrillus leucophaeus | reverse complement strand
GGGTAGGGGTGGAAGTCCAGAATTCCCAGGTTATCACCACTGACACCACAGTGTGGGTTGCCTTATTATTACTCAGTGATGGTGAAAGTCCTCAGTCTCAACCAGGCTTCCTCTGATACCACCTAAGGGTAGAGGGGAAGGGGTGTCCTCATATTGCTAGACAGGAGTAAAGGCCCTGTCTCCCTATTTGACCTTTCTTTGATACTATTATGGTGGCACTTTTAGGGTGTTTTATTACAGCCTGGCAAGTTTAGAAGTCTAGGTACCCCACTTGGCTTTTGTTAGCATGGGTGTAGGTTCCCAAAAGATAAAATTAGTGTTATGAATTTGATGAAGAGCTTGAGCTGCATTTAAAACCTGCTATTACTTGTTATCTGTACAACCTTGAATAATTTCGCACTTCTTTGAGCCTCACTTTTAAAATAAAAAATCTCTAAATTGGAGATAACTCTGTGTGTGGTGGTGATTTAATATGATGACTTTTAAATAGCTTAGCACAATTTGCATCATTATCATTGCTTAAGAAGTGATTCTTGTTCTCCTTCCTTGCTCCCTTATGTTTTCTTACGTCTCTCTTCTCAATTTTTTTTCCCTAGAAATGTTTCCTAACTGACTTGTCTGAAGTGATATTTCTATTGCCACCCTCACAATTTTGTGCCCGCTGCTTTATTTTGGGTTTACCTATTGTTTGTTTCATAGGACAGGAACTGGTTTGTACTGGGTGTTCAATTTTGTTGAATGTAACAATGAATATGTAAACTCTCAGTTAAGGTTCCTGTTTCTACCTACGTTTTGTTTTGTTTTTGTTTTTTTCAATCCTGGTTTTGAACCTGGTATTTCTGAAGTTGCAGTGTACATTCTTCTGTTCTGCTTCAATATTTAACACCCTTTGTTTTCTATTGTCAGGAATTGTGTTCTAATCTCTTTGGCTTGATGGTCCCATATTGTTCACTGGTGTGGGTTTCTGTGTGTTTCTGTGTTTTACTTTTTGTCATTTCACTGGGTCTTGGAAGGGAGGGAATATATGTGTGTATACTCAGGCAGTGATCTTGAACCAGAAATCCTGTCATATAGGTGTAAGTGAAAAAGAAAATGAAGAGAAAAAGAACTTAGAAAGAGATTGTCAAACTTGTCCTTAATGCCAACTACTATTATGTATTTCTTCTCATTTTTCCTGATTTATAAAGGTAATACACATTTACAAAAGCATAAAGGTGAACATTGTTTTAAAAGCAAATTCATATTTCAGGTATTATTCATGGATCTGAAAAATTTGATGCCACATAGAATTATTTTGAAAAATTATATGGAGGAAAAAAAGAAGTCTCCCTTTATTTCGTTTCCTTCTTTAATTCTTGCTTTTCAAGAGGTCGCCAGTGTTACTAATGTGTTGTATGTTCTTCTAGACCTCTTGCTGTTCATTTATTCACATACACACAGGCTTTTAAATAAACTGATCATTCCATACATGTTTTATGATTTGCTTTCTTTTTCTAAAAGATCTATGTATTGGATTTCTTTAAAAAATAGTTTTTATTTTGAAATGATTCACATAATCTAATTCATACCACCTGAAGTTCCTAGAATTAGTTTATTCTCCAAGTAGATTTAGCCATTAAGGTAAGCTTAGGATTAGGTTTGATCTCCATGGGCATTTAAAGAAGTAAAGAAGGCTTTTGTGGGGGCCTTTTTTCTGTGTTGGAAAGAACACACATAATTAATAAAAGTCCAGCCAATTTATGGTATGAGCCAAACAAATCAGAGAATAAAACAAAAACCTGGAATTTCTGTTCCACCATTTGGCAAAAATACCTCCATATACATATATACATGTTTATATGTATAACACATTTCTGTAGCAGGCATATTAACTTAATTTTTAAAAACACATGCATATATGGACATTTAATATGTGATATAAAGATAGCATTTTAAAGCAGTAGGAAAA
>NW_012098621.1:175830-184389 GCF_000951045.1 Mandrillus leucophaeus | reverse complement strand
GTTTGCTATTGGGTGCTAAGCAGAGTGGCTAATGTCTTTGTTTTATCACATGTATTTTCCTCTGGCCCGAACGAAAAAAAATAATTTTCCTGTATGATGCGGCTTGGCCCCCATGGCTGTGGTGCTACAAGCTGGATCACTAAGGCTGCTCAGGGAAAGGGAACTTAGAAGCCTGGCATGACAGCAAAAGGGTAAGAATTTCTTACCAGTCAGATTTCAGGCTTCTCTCTGTGCAAATGGTTGACTGAATGCTAAAAAAAAAAAAAAATCAGTGTTTATCTCTATGAAGTTTTGATTAATGCAAAAAATAATTCTAAGGCTAGTCTTAAGCTAGTGTATTTTGTGCTATGAATTCGTTTTTCTGTGTTGAGAGGTACTTCAGGATAAAACACAGGCTTAGAACACCTGTAAGCCCGCTTTTCAAGAAGACCCAGCAAGCTGGTCAGTAACAAACTTGGCTGCAGGTCTCTGAAACAAACAGAAATACTGGATGAGGTCTCCACCTTGTTTTATGTCCTTGGGAGCTTGACCGTGTAACCATGTGGCAGTACCCTCTGTTTTCCTCATGAAACTCCAGGAATTAAAGCAGATGGATCCCTCTCAGAATTAAAGGCTCTGTTCTGTTTTGCATTGTGTTATCTGACGGTTTTGAGTTTTGGGGGTATTAGAAATTGCTTTGCATTATGAGAGAGCTTTGGTGTGTAATAACTAGGTAGGAAATATGCTTTAAGGGACAGCTGATAGTAGTTAGGGAGGGGTACTTGACTCTTTGCACACTTGGATCGGAGAAGCATACTCTTGGCCACCTGGAAGATAAGGAAACATCCCTACCCCACACTGGGAGATGAGACTCCCATGAGGGATGGACTGATGACAAAATGGGCTGATTGCCTTTGGGTTGCCTTGAAGTGAAATGCAGAGTAGAAGCACTGTACTGTCTTCTCTAGTATTTCCCTCCTTTTGGGGATCCAGGAACCAGCATAAAATGGCACCCTTAATTTTGGGGATCTGTCTTTGCCTTCAGCTGCTTATTTGGCCCCAGAAACGCATGCTTTCCTGGCCCTGTTCCTTCAGGGGCTCCACCTTGAAGCCAGTAATCCACTTATGAAACTGGTGATGAAAAATCTAACACATGCAGAATCTTCTGTCTGTCCATTTATTAATATGTGTTGTATGTTTATCTATAAAAGAGCTCTAATTGCTTAGAAAAATAAGCACTTAATATTTTTTCAGAAAAATGGAAACAAAAATGCCTTTTTGTTCTCGTGACTTTAGTAATCTTTTGGAAATAAAGACAGTTTTAAAAATTATTGGTAAAATATCTTGAAAATGTAGACATTTGGTCTAAATTAAGGTCAGTATCAGACTTGGTAAATACTTTAAGGTTAAACTGTTTCTTTTGGAAACAGTTCAATTTACCTGCCGTAAAGCCATTAGATTCTAGATAAGGCCTGGGGACATGTAGAGTTAGCCACGCCCCCTAGCTGTGTTGGAGAGTCAGCTCTTATCTGCGGTTGTGCCTGGTGTGTCCTAGTAACACAAAATTGCTTACTAACCAGGGTTTTCACCAAAAGTAAAAGTTAACATTGTAACATGTAATTGAGACTATTGAAGAAACAGTTCTACATGCAAGGTATCTAAGGAAAGTAAAATGTAGTTTTGGTAAAAGATTATAAGAAGGCATCGGAATGTGGATTTTTTGCCTAAAGAGTTAGTTATTTTAAGTTAGAATAAAGCTAAAAGTTTGAACAGTTGTGGATGGCGTGAAAAAAATTGTTAAGAGATTCTGTGTGTGAACATATTGACTAAAGTTAAAGGGTATTATTCAGTTTTTCCGTAAATTAAACATTGGAATGAAAGCATAACAGGTTTTTCTTAGAGCACTAATACGCTTTTTCACAAAAAAATGTAAATGGTTATAAAAGGTTTATAAGAATCTTACCTTACAGTCAAACTGATTAAGATTGGATAGACATAAAATTTTATTAAGAATTGGGTTTAACATTGATAGGACATTAATGTAAAGGTGAAATTTGGCTTATTTGGTGTAAAAGTCCTACAGGAAGCATTATTATCAAATGTAAAATGATGTTTTGCTTTCTTTGGACTGTATTTGCACGAATGTGTTACTGGAATATGTTCCAAAGTTATGGGAAACTCCTATAATTCTAATATGACTTAATGTATGTTATTTATAATTGTTATGTGAAATTCTGTATGCCACAAAATTAACCAAATTTCCTTATCAATTGTGGCTTTAATAGTGGCTAGCCTAAAACTTTTTACTACCCACAGACAATTGTCTTGTTTTAGTCCTCTTTAGAAGGCGGTTTATAATCAACTATGGAACTCTAGCAGGTATTCTTAAGTGCAGGTTTTCTGATAACTTTGGAGATTATGATATCAGAATAAAGGAAAAAACTTTCAGAACTCTCAGAGCTAAAATGTTCATAACTATCCAACAGAAGTTAACGACATGAACTAAACTGAAGAAGTCTAGTCTTTTTAACTTTTCTTAAAACATTGCTGATCCTTTGTTTTGTTTTTCAGAGTCAAGAAAACTTCTTTTAAGCTATTTAAAGGTTTTAACAGTTGAGTGTACTCCTATGAACAAAATTTGGAGCATATTTATTTCTTTCTACCTGATTTCTCCAGAATTTGGAAACTAGTTGTGAGTATTCTTAACTTAGAGCAATATGGTTATTTGCATAGGTGCAATAAGAATCTGTTTTCTTTTGTAACAGGACACAATTGGATAAATTGGTTATTTTACCAAAGCTTTGACTGGAATGGTGTGTTTTCCTTTAAGAAATTAAACTTGACTTATAGAGCCAATTAAAGCCCCTTGGGGAACTGGCGTCATTCCTTGCCTACATAGTCCCTGTAAACAGGGTTTCAGACTTGTGGTAAGTAAAGAATGTCACTTTCTGTCAGGTCCAGGAGCTGCAAGTTAGCTTGGGACCCCAAGAGGAGAGGAATTTACCCAACTTATTGCTATTTGAGGGTACAAACCCAAGGCTGGGCTTGGCTTTAAAAAAGTCTTATCTGGGGCTGGGTGCAGTGACTCACACCTGTAATCCCAGCACTTTGGGAGGCCAAGGTGGGCAGATCATGAGGTCAGGAGTTCGAGACCAGCCTGGCCAACATTTTTAGTAGAGATGAAACCCCATCTCTACTAAAAATACAAAAAATTAGTTGGGCGTGGTGGTGGGCTCCTGTAATCCCAGCTAATCAGAAGGCTGAGGCAGGAGAATCGTTTGAACACGGGAGGTGGAGGTTGCAGTGAGCTAAGATTGTGCCATTGCACTCCAGCCTGGGTGACAGTGCTAGACTATATCTCAAAAAGAAAAAAAAAAAAGAAAAAAAAAGTCTTATCTGAAATTCCATCTATGGAACAGAGTTCCATCAAAGCCAATTTAAAAAGAGCTTATATCAAAAATAATTATTCTTGCTGCACTTTATACAAATAATCAGGCCAAGTATTATAAAGCAAATTGATCTTACTATAATTTGTCTTTAGTAAAAATGAGAAACTGGAGAGGGAAATACTATGTTTCAAAAACTATGGTACACTTGTTATTAAATTCTAGTCTCAATTGTTTTTAAGTTTGTTTCTGCAATGTAGGCTAACCCTGCTTATTCCTGTGAACCAACCACGTGATCTCTTACTGCTCAGAACAAGTGGGATGGGTAATGTAAAAATCTGAATCAGTATTCTAATTCTGGGCACATTGCGATCAGCTAGCAACCCCATATCAGCTTGGTTTCAACAGTTGTCCAGTTCATGGAAAACTTTCTAATTTGGTTTTCTTGGAATAACTTTACTTATTTTGCTGTACTCTTGTGGAATATGTCGCTGTTATACTGTTCGTCTGGGAATACAGGACAAGCTTACTGAATGTTTTCTTAAACATATTATTTATTCGATCATTGATTTATGCCAGAATAGACTATGTCAATTTGTTTTTTATTTTTGATTATGACTCAGTAATAATATTTTGTTCAAATTTTGCTATTGAGAACTCTTTCAGGTTTGTTCCGGTGATACTTTGACATGGACACCACCCAGCCATCCTTTTGTTTTTTGAGCACTTCCTTACTTTCGGGTGCCACAAAATGCTCCATGTTCATCTTAGTTTCCTACCTTAGCTCTTGAATGGATCATTTCATCAGTGAGCTCTGGTTCTTTTTATTGGAGAAAGGTATTCAGAAACCAAGATCTGGATGCCGGATATACTTGTTATTATTGGGATACCATTGCTTTTAGGCCCTTTCAGAGGACAGGGCTAGGTTATGCAGGTATGTGTGCTAGCCTATAATACACATATATCTAGAACTGTTTCTCTGTTTATTCATCAGTATTAGTATTGAGCTAAACAGGAGTTCCTTCTAATGTCTTTGACTCTAATTCAGACAGTAGGATTTATGTTAGCCCTTCTCCCTTGCTTATCTGTAACTTCCCTCTCCAACAGTTAGAAGCCTCCCACCATCTACCATCCATTTACTTGTTTACTCGGTCCCCAGTGTATGTGTATAGAGCAGATTCAGAACTGTTAACCTCTATTCCCCTGTATTAGTTTCCTAGGGCTACTGTAACAAATTACCACAAACTAGAGGACTTAAACAACAAAAACATTTTTTTCTCACAGTTTTGGAGACTCTAAGGTTCAAAATGAAGGTGTTGGCAGTGCCATGTTCCCTCTGAAGGCTCTAGAGAAGAATTCTTCCTTGCCTTTTCTAGCTTCAGGTGCTTACTGGCAGTCCTCGGTATATTATTCATTGGCTTGTGGCACCATAACTCCAGTCTTTGTCTCCTTCACATGTCCTTTTTCCCTGAGCTTTCTGTCTTTATATCTTTCTCTTTCCTTATAAGGATACCAGTAAATGGACTTAGGACTCACCCTGTACCAGCATGACCTCATTTTACCTTGGATTACATCTGCAAAGACGCTAATTCCAAATAAGGTCACATTCACAGGTTCTGGGGGTTAAAATTTTAATGTACTTTTGTGGAGAACATAATTCAACACACTCTATACACACTATGTGGTTAAATAGAAAAGCATTAAAAAAGTGCTAGAGAGTAATTGAACAAAGTTGAGTTGAGAATAAATCAGAACTGTGTGGAAGTCTTTTTAAAAATGAGTTCTAGCTGTTTGGTCTTATTAATAAACATTAAAATTAACTTTGAGGGAAGAATGATGTGGGGAATGAGGATTGAGAAGTTGAAGAACAGATGCTCTGAGATTTTCTTTAGTGTTATTGTAAAGCTGCTGTAAGCAAATCATATTATTTTTAAAACTGTTCCTGTGTCATGACTTATCAAAAATTTACTTGCAGTTGAGGCAAACTCTTTTATTTTTTGAAACTTTGGCTTTGAAACTCTATAATAATCTTTTTATAGTCAGTTACTTCAACCTTGATACAGTATTATGATATTAGCCTGGGTCCAGTAGGGAACTAGCCTTCCTCAGTTTGGCTAAGGAGAGCTTAAAAAATAACTCCCTATTCTCAGATTAGGCCTCACACGGTATCCAGACTGGGATGCTGCCTTTCTCATGATAATGGCTAGCTGAAGAACTAAAAAACACCTCACTGGAAAGATGACTCTAATCGTTATCTTTTTCATAAATCTCCAGAAACCCTTTGATCCTGTTGTGTATTGTTTTATAATTACTCACCTTTTCTATTGCTATTTAGAAAACTGCCTTTTCTTTTTATTCTTTGAATTAATTTAAAACCAATTTAGTTAGCGGTAGCAAATATCCCTGTTTTTCTCACTGAATAATTCATCATGTGTTAAACATAAATTTCTATAATCTTTTAGAGATGGGAGAGTATGATTTTCACTTTTTCCTTGAATTGGATTGGTGTGAAGATGTTAAAATTTTTGTTACTTTCATTAGTTCTTGCCATTACCTCCAAGCTGAACTTCGACTCTTTTTCTCCAGCAGTTTTTTATTAATGCATGAAACAGTGAGTGATTGCACTGGTATGTTACATAGTTCAGAATACAGAATATTCTAATGGAAAAGAATCCTGAGTTTAAGGCATGATTAGTAGATACTGTTATTTAGAAGCTATTCTACATAGATAAAGCAGTGTCAGAGTTTCAAAATCAAGGGTGTGTTACTCTGTTCTCATGCTGCTATGAAGAAATGCCTGAGACTGGGTAATTTATAAAGAAAAGAGGTTAAATTGACTCAGAGTTCCACGTGGCTGGGGAGGGGAGGCCTTAGGAAACTTAGAATCATGGGGGAAGGTACCTCTTTGCAGGGTGTCAGGAGAGAGAAGTGTTGAGCAAAGAGGGAAAAAATTCCCTTATAAAACCGTCAGATTTCATGAGAACTCACTCACTCACTGTCATGAGAACAGCATGAGAGCAGTTGCTCCCGTGATTAAATTACCTCCCAGCGGGTCCCTCCCACGACATGAGGGGATTATGGGAACTACAATTCAAGATGAGATTTGGGTGGGGACACAGCCAAATCATATCAAAGGGCAAATCGTTCTAGGAAAGAAGCATAAAGAATGGTGGATAAAAATAAGATGGAATAGTAAGATTCTGGAAGACGTGCAATAAATAACAGGAAATTGAGACTTCTGTGGACAATGAATTAGAATTGGGGTTTGAGTGATTGGTGCTGGTAATGAATGATACTGGTTGCATTTATTATTGATTGTCTGGAAAGGTACTCTTGTTTTTTTAAAAAAATCAGTTGTATTAAGATATTACCTGAATGTAAGAAATAGTTTTAGCAGGCATAATAAAGACTATTTAGAAGGAAAGCCTGCTGTGTTTGTTGATGTAACACTTGGTTCCAATTAGTGTATTCTTTCTTTCCTTAATTCATGTCTTTCTGAAGTTTTCATGATTTTTACTTTATGGGATCTTTTTGTTCTTTACCTTATCTGTTGTTTGGTAATTGTGCTTACCAAGTCCTTAGTCTCGTAGTTTATAAGCATTGTTTTTCGTTGTTGGGTTTGCCTCATAGCTTATCTGTTTATTGTAAAGCACTCAGGAAAATAACCATTGTGAAAGATTACTGAATATTGAGAATAACCTGCATCAGAACATAAGGAATAGGTTGATATTTATAACATAATAGCAACTTGAAAGCATGCTATATATATATCAGATTGTGTCATATCAGTGTCAAGTGGATATGTTTTTTATCCTTTGGTCTTTGATTATATAATTTTTGGGGGTCATCCATTACACAGGTCTATAAGGTGTTCATTTTGTTTCTCATTTATAAAATTAAACAAATCTATGCTAGCTAAATTCCAAACATTTTAGAATAACCTAAAATACGTTTATCTCCTTTGTATTACAACACCCAGCTGAGAATTACCTTGTCACATTATTATATTAATTTCCAAATAATGTACATGAAATTTGTGTATTATCAAATATAATTTTACTTTTAGATTGTATCTACAGCATGTTTTAGTTAGCTGTCTTCAACTTTATTACTGTTACTATTTGACTTGGAGTAAGCATTTCGTCTTGATTGATGAGACTGTGGCGTGAAGTGCTGCATTAATTTGGTTTGTTGTGATAATTTTTAGGTGAAATATGTGAATGCACTTAAATTCTTTTTTAAAAGACTGATTATTGTAAAAACCTCAGTGTACATATTAAATAATGACATGATTTACATGCTACCTGGGAGTTGACCAATACACCTTATAATTTACACACTTATTATACTTCATGCATTATATGTACGACACTGTTAGTTCCTTTCAGGAGATATTTGAGGTAGTGGTTGCCTCTTCTTCCTTTTTAAACTGGAGCTTTTAGAAGGTTTATTCATTTATTCACTTAATATGTATTTATTGAATACTTACTGTGTTCCAAGAATGGTAGAATTGCAGGGAGATAAAAATGGTGGAGGAGAGGATTCCATCAGAATCTCAGCAGCAAAGGGATTCTAGTATAGAAAATTATTCTAGACTTACTATTGAGGAATTTTCTTTTAGCCAGGGTATTTTGAGATTTCAAATAATGCTAAATAAGTTGAGATACTAACATTAGCAGCACCACTTTTTAGCTGTTGTAATTTGTTCATGGAGTTTCAAATTCCAGGTTGAAAAATAGATCTATGACAATGAGGATAGATGTGTCTACCAGGCTACCAAATTGTAACATAAGCTACAT
This sequence comes from Mandrillus leucophaeus, assembly GCF_000951045.1. Taxonomy (NCBI): domain Eukaryota; kingdom Metazoa; phylum Chordata; class Mammalia; order Primates; family Cercopithecidae; genus Mandrillus; species Mandrillus leucophaeus. The sequence continues at coordinate 176,225 of NW_012098621.1, read as the reverse complement.
AGCTGATCCCCAATGTTTTCCTAGGATTTCTTTGCTGAGACCTGGAGGCCATGTAAATAGCTACTGTTGCCACAGATATTAGTTTGAGGAAGTTGTTTTTGAGGTATGCAGCACTTGTTGTACATAGCATAATTTTGCTATGGCACCAGAGTTGAGTGACAGAGGGATTGTAGAGGAAACTGGGAGTATAGGACCTTGAGGCAAATAAAAGAAACTTTTTGCTTAGTCTTGGCTCTGTAACCTTCCTCAGGACAGTCTTTCTCTACTGTATCACATGGCTCCTGATAGGCAGGCTATCAGGCAATTCATTTATCTTTTTCAAAAATTTGAATTCTTAAATACAGTTTTTAATGTCTGTTTTGGGCTGATTTTAAGCCTACTTACATATTTTATTT
>NW_012098621.1:172125-174640 GCF_000951045.1 Mandrillus leucophaeus | reverse complement strand
CATGTCTTTCTGAAGTTTTCATGATTTTTACTTTATGGGATCTTTTTGTTCTTTACCTTATCTGTTGTTTGGTAATTGTGCTTACCAAGTCCTTAGTCTCGTAGTTTATAAGCATTGTTTTTCGTTGTTGGGTTTGCCTCATAGCTTATCTGTTTATTGTAAAGCACTCAGGAAAATAACCATTGTGGAAGATTACTGAATATTGAGAATAACCTGCATCAGAACATAAGGAATAGGTTGATATTTATAACATAATAGCAACTTGAAAGCATGCTATATATATATCAGATTGTGTCATATCAGTGTCAAGTGGATATGTTTTTTATCCTTTGGTCTTTGATTATATAATTTTTGGGGGTCATCCATTACACAGGTCTATAAGGTGTTCATTTTGTTTCTCATTTATAAAATTAAACAAATCTATGCTAGCTAAATTCCAAACATTTTAGAATAACCTAAAATACGTTTATCTCCTTTGTATTACAACACCCAGCTGAGAATTACCTTGTCACATTATTATATTAATTTCCAAATAATGTACATGAAATTTGTGTATTATCAAATATAATTTTACTTTTAGATTGTATCTACAGCATGTTTTAGTTAGCTGTCTTCAACTTTATTACTGTTACTATTTGACTTGGAGTAAGCATTTCGTCTTGATTGATGAGACTGTGGCGTGAAGTGCTGCATTAATTTGGTTTGTTGTGATAATTTTTAGGTGAAATATGTGAATGCACTTAAATTCTTTTTTAAAAGACTGATTATTGTAAAAACCTCAGTGTACATATTAAATAATGACATGATTTACATGCTACCTGGGAGTTGACCAATACACCTTATAATTTACACACTTATTATACTTCATGCATTATATGTACGACACTGTTAGTTCCTTTCAGGAGATATTTGAGGTAGTGGTTGCCTCTTCTTCCTTTTTAAACTGGAGCTTTTAGAAGGTTTATTCATTTATTCACTTAATATGTATTTATTGAATACTTACTGTGTTCCAAGAATGGTAGAATTGCAGGGAGATAAAAATGGTGGAGGAGAGGATTCCATCAGAATCTCAGCAGCAAAGGGATTCTAGTATAGAAAATTATTCTAGACTTACTATTGAGGAATTTTCTTTTAGCCAGGGTATTTTGAGATTTCAAATAATGCTAAATAAGTTGAGATACTAACATTAGCAGCACCACTTTTTAGCTGTTGTAATTTGTTCATGGAGTTTCAAATTCCAGGTTGAAAAATAGATCTATGACAATGAGGATAGATGTGTCTACCAGGCTACCAAATTGTAACATAAGCTACATAGCTGATCCCCAATGTTTTCCTAGGATTTCTTTGCTGAGACCTGGAGGCCATGTAAATAGCTACTGTTGCCACAGATATTAGTTTGAGGAAGTTGTTTTTGAGGTATGCAGCACTTGTTGTACATAGCATAATTTTGCTATGGCACCAGAGTTGAGTGACAGAGGGATTGTAGAGGAAACTGGGAGTATAGGACCTTGAGGCAAATAAAAGAAACTTTTTGCTTAGTCTTGGCTCTGTAACCTTCCTCAGGACAGTCTTTCTCTACTGTATCACATGGCTCCTGATAGGCAGGCTATCAGGCAATTCATTTATCTTTTTCAAAAATTTGAATTCTTAAATACAGTTTTTAATGTCTGTTTTGGGCTGATTTTAAGCCTACTTACATATTTTATTTTAAAAAGGTACAGATAGTGTTAAGTTTTTTCTTTTGATAATTCCCAACTGCTAATTTGTATTAGAGATAATTTTCTTACCTAATTAACCTATTTTATTTTAAATAGGGGCTGATAAAAATGAACTTCAATTTAATCATATCTTCATTAGTTGGTTGTTTTTACTAAATAGTAGGGCTCTTGAATACTTTAAATTTTGAGGTCATCCTCTGGATATATATCAGAAAGGAAGAAACAAGTTATCATTTGGTACACTGTCTTCACTTTTTTGTGAAAAAACAATGGCCATATAAAGATAAGGACTTGTTTGATTATTTATTTGTTTAGCCAATATTAATTGAATGTCTGTTGCACGGTAAGTACTGTGGTGGGGGTAGGAATTAAATAGATATTTCCCCTAATCATTGTATATATGAAGTCTAGAGGAGAAGACAGTAAATAGTTATGAGCATTATGATAGGCAAAGTACACAGGGTGGTAGGGATAGACAACAGAGGGACATACAGAAGTCCAGGGAATTAGGGAGAAGACTCCTGGCAGAAGTGTTGTTTAGGTTGAGGCTCAAAAAGGTGAGTAGGAACCAGCAAGGCAAAAGGGGTTTGGGAGGAGAGTAGTCTAGGCTGAGAGAATAGCTTGGTCAAAGGCTGGGAAGTAAAAGAATATTGTGAATGATGTGTTGAGGATGGATCACATCCCAGAAAACAAAACTGGAAGCTAGAAGACCTCTTGCTGTGGTAACTTGTTCATAAAAAGAGACAGGGGAAAAGAAAGCTAGATGATTCCGGAGATGTTTAGGAAATCAAGACCGT
>NW_012098621.1:144951-166765 GCF_000951045.1 Mandrillus leucophaeus | reverse complement strand
AACTTTATTGAGTTGCACGCCACCCCCCCACCCCTGCCAAATCTCATGTCAAATTGTAATCCCCAGTGTTGGTGGGGCCTGGTGGGAGGTGATTGCATCATGGGGGCAGTTTCTCATGAATGGTTTAGCATCAACCTCCTAGTGCTGTTCTCGTGATAGACTTCTCACAAGAGCAGGTTGTTTTAAAAGTGTGTAGTGCCTCTCGCCTTTCTCTGTTCATCCTACCATGTAAGACACCTACTCCTGCTTTGCCTTTCAATCAGACCTCTTTCTTTTATAAATAACCCAGGCTTGGGTATTTCTTTTTTTCTTTTTTTTAAGTTCCTTTTCAGGTATTGATAGCAGTGCAGTAATGGACTTACACCATACACCCATTTGAAGTGTACAATTCAATGACTTTTAGTATATTCAGAGTCATACATCTATCACCACTGTCAATTTTAGTACATTTTTATTACACCAAAAAGAAATTACATTCCCTTTAGCCATCATCCTTCAAACCCTCTATTTTCCCAGCTGTAGGCAACCACTAATTTTGAGGGACAATATGAAAATTTCCTAGGGGCTCTCTCTCTTTTCCTTGAGCATGTATTTTATTACAATGATTAGGTTTCATTTGTTCATTAGTTTACTTTGCTAAATGGTTTCCTTAAAACAACTCATCTTAATGTAAAATATCTTCTTGTTCTCACCATCTTTTTCTTTTTTTTTCCATAAAATTTCAAACATACACCAAAGTAGAAAGGAGGCAAAGTGTTGAACCCATATGTGTACACACCAAATTTACAGTTATAATACACGACAATCTTATTTCAGCCATTACTTCTGCTCATCCGTATATACCCTTGGTACTATTTTTAAGCAAATAGAGAACTCCCTTTTAACCTTTTGGTAATAATGATACTAACATTTATTGAGCATTTACTATTTACAAGGCATCATGATCATGATAAGAGGTTTGCATAAATTTTTTATTTAATTAAAAAATTATATGTGGGTTTAATTATAAACCTATTTTATATATAAGGTAGGTAATATTTCAACCATTCTCTAGCCTGTTCTGCTTTTTATTAACAGTCAGTTCATTGGTGAATAATACTATGTTTTTGCAACTTTGAAACTTTCAGGACTCTGATTATGGATATTCAAATAACATGACTTCCAGATATCACAGTGGATTATTTGGTCAATTAGCCTTAAAATTAACAAAAATATCGCTCATAAAATTTTGCAATATGTTACACATTATATATAACTTATTTTAAAATTCTTTTATTGTGGAATCCTTTTGAGGTAAAATACAATTATCTCCTTTTTACTGATGAAAAAAAAAGACTTACAGGATGTTATGTATCCAGGGTTATATAGCTTTTCAAGTGGTGGAGACGAGATTCTCTTAGTCTGTTTGTTTAACCCCAAGCCCTGTTCTTTAACCCATGGTGCTAGATATCTGCACTTGGAAGGCAGAATCCAAAGGGAAAAAAGCCCTGAGAGATGTAGTATAGGATAATATAGGTAACACTAGATTGAGAAACAGGATGCCAGGATTTTATTTTGAGCTCTGTTCTTGGTCAAGTAATTTAACTTCTTTGTACTTTAGTTCTTTATTTATAGATGGTAGTAGGTCAGAGGTTATACAGAGAACTTTTTTGCTTGTGAAATCATAATTTCAAGGCAGTATTCAAAACAGTTTGTTTTATATTCTTTTGTAAATCAAACAACTTTGTTCCTTATCTCTAAATTCTCTTAATTTATGTTATTGCTGAAAATTAAATATTTGAATCATAAATTCTTAAACATGATTTATAATGTCATTATAGCTCTGTTACCGGTGGAGGGTGTCCAGGTTCTTGGTGCTTTGAACAAAGAATTGGACAAAATACAGAAAGCAAGGAAAAAATGAAGCAACAAAAGCACAGATTTATTGAAAATGAAAGCACACTCAACAGAAAATGAAAGCAGGAGTGGGCTCAAGCAAGCAACTCAAGGACCTGGTTAGAGAGTTTTCTGGGGTTTAAATATCCTCTAGTCTAGTTTCCCATTTTGTTACGTGGTATACACCCTATGGAAATGAAGTAGTGTCCCATGATCAGTCTGATTGGTTGCAGAAAGCTACCAATCAGAGGCTGAAGTGAAGTTACAAAGTTAACACCCTATGCAGACGTGTGATTGGTTGTGGAAAGTGACCGTTCAGAGGCTGAAGTGAAGTTGCAAAATTACACTTCTATGCAAATGAAGACTTGGCCCATGACCAGCCTGAGTAGTTGCAGGAGAGGACCAATCAGAGGTACTTTCAGTTTTTCATCTGCCACACAGAAAGGGCAGGGCAGGTGGAGGGCGTTTGCAAAGGGAGCAGTAGCCTCTGATGCTTTTGTTACTTGGGTGTGAAAAGGGGATTTTTAGTTCTAGGAAGTCAGCGTGAATTGGCCTTAGGTTCCCTGCCTCCAGACCTTGTTCTCCTGCCTCAGCTCTAGTAAGTTTGCAGAAATTAAAATTGTTGGAGGCATAGTTTTATATCTTTATGGACCTCAGTTTTACCTTCAGTATATATCATTCATTCATTCATTTTTGCCATCATTTTGCTTCTCAGCCTGGTAGAGAGAGTGTGATTGCTGGACCCTTAGCCAGCTGAGCTGAACTGAATTGATTTTAGAGATGTGTGATGAACCCATGGACCTGGAAAGGCTCTTGTCACAATTACGAATGTAGGTGGTATGGCTCCGATGACCGGAGGAACACCAGAGTCCTTTGTCTTGCACCGGCTTAAATAAAGCGACACGGACGCATGTGGAGTGCTTTTAAGGAGTAGAGAGAGTTTAATAAGGGGGAAAGGAGGAGGCTGCCCTGTACAGAGATGGAGGGGGTCTCCAAGCTGAGAGGGGGAACTTCGAGTGTGGAAAACAGCTAGTTATATTAGAAGGCTGGAGGAGGCAGTGTCTGATTTGGGGCCCAGGGGATTGGTTTGACCAGGTATGTCATTCACGTAACCCACCAAAAAAAATGGGCCCTCCCACCCTAGCCTTTTAGTATGCAAATGCAGGGGGCTATGATATCCTATACACGTGGGGATATGTGGCAGTGGCCATGATGCTAGGCACTTGTGGTGACAAGAAGTCGAGGCAGGAATTGCCATACTGAATGGACCCAGTTTCAAATGGCTGGCGTTTGCATATCAAAGCTTGCCGGCTCAGCCCTTCGAGCTGTTTTTCTGCTAGGCAATGAACGTTTCTGGAGCTGCTTTAAAAGAAAAAAACCTTGCCAAGGCCCCCTTGTCCTATCTGCTTAAAATAATTCTTTTTTTTTTTTTTAAATTTGTAAATGTTTATTAACTGTCAGTGACCGAGACAGGGGAATCAGATGATGGGAGTTTGCAGCAGGCAGTGCACGTTGAATAGGAAACAGAGTGAGGGGAGCTTGCCCAGGACCCATTAGTGGTGGGGAAAAGCAGATGGAGATGCTTATAGTGGTGTTCTGCATGTGCACACGTGCGCGTGTGTGTGTGTGTGTAAATGCAGAGAAAAAAATCTGAAACACCTAGAACTGACCTCAGTAATCACATCTGGGGAGAGGGGAGGGTAGTGCTGTTCTATGCAGAGAATACCTGACAGTATGTGTTTTCTGAGGTAGGTGCATGGATACACAAGCAGAAATATGCATTAACTATGTCTTGTTCATCAATGAAAATGCAAATATCTAACAGGATGGCACACTGTAAGAAAATACAACGAAAATGCTAATACCAAACTCTTGGCACACTATAAGAAAAATGACGCTCAACTTTTTACTGTCGTGAACTCCAGCTTTCACTTGCTATACGCCTGATGGCGAGGGGTTCGCGGCCATGCCCATGCTGGTGAAAGGTCACCAGGTTCGGTTTCTCATCATGGGCATGCATCCTATCCCTGAGGGGAGTTACTCATCATCTTCCTCAGGGTCGCTGATCTCTTTATAAATCATTAGATACTTTCTCTCTTGCAGTCTGTGGATCCAGACATATTCCCCCTTTTCTTGGGTCTAGATGTCTTATTAGTCTTCTCAGAGGTACTTTCTTTTCTCGGGGGACACAGCTGTTTTCCATCGCTTCGTGAGCCAGATGCTTCTGGCACTCCCTTCAAATCATTTCCTTCCTCTGCTGGCTTCTTGGGCATCATCTTTGGAAAGTTTCCATGTAGCATGCCGAAAGCCATCTGAGGACGTTCTTCCTGATTCCCGCAGTTTTAGTCTGTATCAAAGTCATTCCCTGGAATTCTGCGGCCCATTTATTGTACATGAAAGGTGGGAGGGTGGCCTAGAGACCTGGTTTAGTCATGGTCTCATAGTTTCTCTTCATATACACATAGGTGATTTTCTCTGAGTTTTTCAGCTTTTCCCACTCTTTCTTACATAAGTATCTGGCAGTATCATTGAAGGCCTTGTTTGTGTCTCTTCTCTGATATCTGAGCATCATCCTTGGGTCTCTTTGCAAAGATGCTGTCTCCATTCATAGCGTTGGGAGCAGTCTGACCTCGGAGACGAAGCAGCCATGGCGAGGTCGGCAGCAGCAGCAGCAGTGAGGGCAGTGGCCAACTAATTTTTTAATAATTCCTGTAACATTCTCCCCTGAGATGTCACCCTAACTGCTGGTTAGGTGTTTCATTTAAAAGTGCACAGGTACCTCCCACTTCAGCTGTAAGGACATCTAAGGCCCGTCTATTCTGTGCTCCTACTGAGGCTGAAGAGTCTATAGATTGTGGTTGTGCCTCTGTGGCCCCTACAGTTGCTTTCCATCTTCGCTGCATTATAAGAGAGATATTAAGTATTGATCTTTCAAGGAGAGGGAATGCCCATAAACCAGAATATACCTCTGGCTGTAGAATTTCCCATCCATGGTTTTTCTAAGATGAGATTGTCATGTGCATGCCCTCCCCAGTTAAATCTCCATATAAGGGCATAGAAATGATAGATCTCTTTGTCTGACGTATTCAAAATGGTACAGTTTCTAGAAAAAGTTAGGCATGTCCCCAGATGATGCTGCCATCTTGGTAGAATTTAAAAATAATAAGTTGGGAACTACTGGAGCTATAGTACAAGTTCTCTTCCAATGCCTTGGGAGGGCTAAGTGTATCCAGGAGCCACAAAGAAAATATAGCCCTGTTCCTTGAAGGGATGGTTCTAAGTTGTGGCTTGTGAGAGACACTGGCAGATTTTTCTCATATCTTAGAAGTTTCCTTTCTTTATGTATAACAGAGGCATCCTTGGGATAAAGATAACCATATTTAGTCATTTACGATGTCATTTGGATTTGACATGCCAAGTGAAAAGGGTCCACCTGACAAATGGAGTTTTGAAAAATTAGAGACGAAATAGGGCCCTGGTGAATATCTCAGATGATTTTTGTGGCAAGGGCTGTCAGTCCAGATGTCTTCAGTTCACCAAAGATCTGTAAGCTGCCACTATTAGCAAACATCATACAAGGGTCTGGAATTCCATGGGTAGGGTGGAAGTTTGGAAAGACCCATGTGTTATTTTTTACATTATAGTCAAGGTGGTTACTTAGAGCATGCCACTCCCATCGGTACTTCCAACCAGAAGGAGAGGCTAGATTCTGAAAGCCCCCCACTAGGGCTTCTATCCTTGTAGATCACCCTTGTTGCACTCTCCTCAAATCTTTGAACTATCAGCAATTACAAGTGTGATGTTAAAATGTCTGAGATCTCCCAAGTATGATCCTTCCCCACTGCTTTTAAAGCAGAGGGAGGCATTTGCTATTACTCAGTCAACTTTTCCAGGCCTGAGGGTGTGAAGCTTATCTTTGGGAGAAAGTTCTTTGATGCTGGGGCAAAGTATTCTCCCGGGAAGAGTTAGTCACCCAATTGAAAGTGTTCCCATACCATGTCCCATTTATGCCTGGTAAGTCTTCAAGCGTTAAAGGTAAAGCCAACAAAGGGAATCCTAAGATGCTGAGTTCCAGGTAACTGTAAGTTTCCTTAGTGTCACTGAACTGAGCGAACCACTTAGGACAGACCTGACAATTAGTCTTGTTGTACAAATGGGCCATGGCAGATATTGTAGGAGCTAAATGGTGCGATGTATTACGAAGTCCAGTAAAAAGTCGTAACAGATTTAGTGATAGTAAAACTCTCATGTTTACTTCCTGTTAGTAACCATTATTCCTGCTGTGAGGTTAATAATTAAGCCAAATGCTGTAGTAATTGGGATTCTCTCTCTGACATTCCACCCTGGGGGTGCTGCAGTATATAGTTCTACTGCAAATAGCAGAGTGAGTATAGCAATTCCTGCAAGGAGTAGTAGTAAACAATTTCCACCAGAAAGAAGTTCTGATATTTGGCTCAAAAGGAGAGGTAGAAATGACAAAATGTATTTGTTGAGGTAGGGGTGAGACTGCATAAGATGATTAGTTCTCATTCAGTTACTTATCTTTTGTGATTTTCAGCTTAAGATCTGTTTTTTCACACTGCTATTCAGGACGTTCCTCTGGGCTGTCGGGGGTTGCTCCCTCAGCTCTCCAGGCTTTGATTTGAGTGTGATGTATCTATGAGTCGGTTGATTCCTGTACCTTTTATTGTTGGGTGAACTGGAAGAAGAACAGTGTAATTACAGCCCTTCCTAGTTTGGGCTTCGGGAGGGAGAGAGAGAAGGGAGAACCTTTACCAGTACCAAATCTCCCGGGTTAAATAGAGGTGTCCCTGTTTCCTGGGATTGGGCTTTCGCTAATTGTGCTAATTCCTGTTGGAAGTGAGCCAGAGAGGTTACATGCTTAACTAGCTCAGAGGTTTCCCGATCTAATAGAAAATCATTGGTAAGGAAAGGGTGTCCATACAGCATCTCAAAAAGGCGAAGACCTAATTTTGAAGGGGTTTATCTTACTCGTAGTAAGGCCATGGGAGGAAGGGTGACCCAAGGAAGGTGAGTTTCTTGGGACAATTTTCTGAAGTGTCTCTTGATAATATCATTAGTTTTCTCTACCTTTCCTGAGGATTAGGGTCTCCAAGCCCAATGGAGATGATATTCTATGCCTAGTGCTTTTGAGACCCTTTGTGTGACAGCTGCCTTAAATGAGGGCCCATTATCACTTTGTAGGTACTTAGATGAAAGCAGGGAGTTATTTCATTAACTAACACTTTTATTACCTCAGAGGCTTTTTCTGTACGACATGGAAATGCTTCTACCCGCTTAGTGAAGGTATCTACCCATACAGCAGGTATTGAATGCTCTTTGTCTTTGGCATGTGGGTGAAGTTTGTCTGCGACTCCTCCCTTGGGTATCTTTCTGTTCTTTGGGTTTGAGCAGGAAGGAGTCGCCTGTTCAGGGGATTATTTTTAAGACAGACTTCATAAGCATTAACAACTTGCTTGATTGTTTTTAGTAAGTTCTCGCCTAAAAACAATCTCTGGGCATATTGATGAGTTTTATCATTTCCCAAGTGAAAAGCTTGGTGAAGCACTTTAAGGACTTTCCATTGGCTGGAGGCTGGCACGTGGAGTTAGCTGTCTTGCGACTGTAGCCATCCTGAGGGCTGAAATGTATACCATCGAGAAGTGGCCCATCCTATTTCTGTGGGTGAGTACTGAGGTTTAATTTCTCTTACGGAGCCTTCCCAGATTAAAGGGGTTTGATTGAAGTGTGTTGTCTTGAGCCTTCCTTGCCGCTGATTTAGCTGCCTGGTCAGCTAATCTATTTCCTTTGGCTATCTCATCTGTTCCCGTTTGATGTCTCCTACATTGCATCACTGCTGTTTCTCATGGAAGGAGAACTGAGGATGATAACCTGTGATACTTTATAGGAGATCCATTGGTGGTAAGAAAATGCCTTTCGTTCCAAATGACAGCATAAGCAGGGAGAACCAGGAAGGCATATTTGGAGTTAGTGTAAATATTAGCTACCTTTCCTTTGCTTAATTCAGTTGTTCTTGTAAGAGCGATTAGCTCAGCTAATTGAGCGCTTGTGCCTGGAGGGAGTGACGCACTTTCAGTGATGTCATGTAGAGTGACTACAGTGTATCCTGCCTTACAGATCCCTTGTTCTACAAAAGAGCTCCCATCTGTCAACAGGGTCCAGTCTGGGTTCTCTAGGGGAGTTTCCTTGAGATCTTCCCTGGGTGCATAGGTCTGTACTATGATTTGTTCATAGTCATGCTCAGATTCCCCAGTTTCTTCCTGGTGGAAGGCGGCTGGATTTAGGTGAGAACAAGTCTTTAATTGGATGTTGGAACCCTTTAACAGCAGGGCCTGATATTTAAGAAGTCTGCTATCTGTTAGCCAAAGGCTCCCCCTAGAGCGCAGTCGTCCTGCCTCGTTAGGTGGGGCATAAATAAATCATTTTCCACGGTTAATTTAGAGGCTTCTGGGAACAAAAGAGCCACTGAGGCAATGGCTGGGAGGCATGCTGGCCATCCTTTAGCCACCAACTCAAGTTCCTTACTTAGGCAACCCACACTGGCTGTTGACCTGGGCCTGTGTTAATACTCCCAGGGCCATTCCCTTCTTTTCTCATACATACAGATTGAAGCCCTTCCCTGTAGGAAGGGTGAAAGCTGGTGCCTTAAGCAAGGCTTGCTTCAGCTGGTCAAGGTCTGAGCTTCAGGTTCCCAGGCTAAAAGATAAGTTTTAGCTCCCTGAGTTTCTTTTATGAGGTTATGTAAGTTTCTTTTATGAGGTTATATAATGGACAGGCTATTTCACCACACTCAGGTATCCATAGTCTACAAAATCCTGTAATGCCCCAAAATCCTCTGAGTTGCTTGAGGGTTTTGGGGAGGGAAAGGAAGAAATAGTCTCAACCCTCTCCTTCCCTAATGCTCTGGTCCCCTCAGACAGCACTAGGCCTAGGTATACTTCACTGAGGTTTTGCAGAGCTGGGCCTTGGGTTTTGAAACCTTATATTCTCTGTTAGCTAAGAAGTTGAGAAGAGCTTCATTGCCTTTCTGAAAAGCATCCTCCGTTGGGGCTCAGAGCAGAATATCATCAACGTATTGTAAGACCTTAACTTAAGGATGAGAGAACTCAGAGAGGTCTTGTGACAGTGCCTGTCGAAACAGGTGAGGACTATTTCAAAATCCCTGAGGCAGCACCGTCCATGTTAACTGGGCAGTCTGGCCAGAGGGATATTCAAAGGCAAACAGGTATTGAGAGTCAGGGTGTAACGGTGTACAGTAGAAGGCATCCTTTAAATCTAGGACTGTAAACCATCTAGTTCCCTCAGATATTTGAGTTAACAGGGTATAGGGATTAGGGACCACTGGATGGGTTGGAACTACAGCTCCATTAATGAGGAAAAGGTCCTGAACTAGGCTCCATTCCCCATTGGGTTTCTGCGTTCCTAATATTAGGGTGTTGCAGGGGCTGTTACAGGGTTTGAGGAGGCCCTGCATCTTTAGGTTATTAGTAATGGCTTCTAGCCCTTTCCTAGCCTTTGGCCTTTGGGATAATATCTCTGGTTAGGAAAAGAAGATATCCTTAAGATAGATCTGGACTGGCCTAGCAGTTATAGCTCAACCTATTCTTCCTTAAGTTGCCCACACTTCCAAATTAATGTTGGCTTCCATCAGGGGAGACAGAGTTTGTCCTGGGGCTGTAAAGATGCTGCAGGCGCCCATGCAAGCTAGAATGTATCTACCTAATAAAGGAGTGGGACTTTCAGGCATGATTTAAAAGGCATGTTTAAATAGTAAGTCTCCCCATCTGCAAAAGGGGTTGAGAAAAATATCAGGTTAGTTTTTCCTGATACACCCCTTATGGTAGTGCTCTGGGAAGAGGGGGACCCTGAATTAGAGACGAGGAGAAAGAGACTGGCCCAGTATCCAGAAGGAGATCTACCTTCCTTCTTTCAATTTCCAGAATCCCTCAGGGCTCATGTGTTGTGATGGCAGTCTGAGTCGCTGGAGCTGGGGGTTTAAGCCCTGGGACCCATCAGTCGTACTGGACCATCTGTGAGACTGGTTCTGAACCCACTGACCTCTGCCTCTGGGGGCAGATCCGTCTCCAGTGGTCTCCGCCACAGGCTGGACAGGGTCGAGGTGGCTTCGTCTTGCTGCCTGGGCATTCCTTCTTAAAATGCCCTGACTTGCCACATTGATAACAGCTAGTGGATGCACCTCAGGGATCCTGACCTTTACAAGCTTGCAACGCTACTACTAGAGCCTCTGTTCTTCACTTGTATTTCCTCTCCTTTTCTTGGACCTCCTCCTGATCCCTATTGTAAAAGACTGAAGTGGTTATTCTCAGGAGGTTCTCTAGGGTGCTATCTGGTCCTATAGCTTGTTTCTATAGTTTCTTTCCAATATTGGGAGCTGACTGTGTAATAAACTTGTCCTTCAGGATTAACTGTCTCTCAACTGAATCAGGATAAAGAGGTGTGTTTTATTAGTGCCTCTCCTTAGCCTTTCCATAAAGGCTGTGGGATTCTCATCTGGTTTTGATCTATCATAGATAGAGTAATCAAGAGGTTTGGCCCTGGTCTTCCATAGGCTCTCTAATATAGACCTTAAGAAGTGCTTCCTTTTCCATTCATTTCCTGAGTTATTGGAGTTCCAATCAGGGTTATCTGCCGGAACTGCTTCCCTTCCTAGTGGGAATGGAGCTTCCACTTATTCCTTACTTTCCTTGTCTCCTCTTTTTCTCCTTGGTCTGCTATAGGAGGCATGTTGCTCATATGCATATTTTTCTGCTGCCTGTGGAACTCTGCCGGCTTTTCAGCCCCAGTGAGGGTCTGACTTAGCAGCAACATAACATCCCTCCATGTGAGATCAAACACCTGAGTTAAATTTTGGAAAATTTCTATATACCTATTGGGGTCATCAGAAAATTGGGCCAAGTCTCTGTTTATTTGCTTAAGGTCCTGTAATGAGAAGGGAACTTGAACTCTCATGGCACCATTCCTGTCAGGCATTTCCTACAGAGGTAAGAGTGAAGTGGGGAGAGTGGGATATACTGGAGATAGTGGAGCTGGAGGAGCTGATAGTATGATTGGAGGCGGACTGGAAGGATTGGGACATTCAATAGCTGTCTCAGATTGCTCCTCTAGAACCTGCTTTAGCTCTGGGGAACTATTCCCTGTGGCTGCTAAAAGAACTGGGTTGGTTGTACAGAACTTGTAAAGGTCTGGGCTGTTTCACAGGGCAAAGAAAGTCTATACATAGGGGATCTCAGTCCATTTGCCCTTCTGTTTGGAGAAAAGATCTAACTGTTGGATAATATTAAAATCAAGGCTCCCCCCGGCAGGCCAAGTTTGTCTGTCCTCAAGATAGTAAGAAGGCCATTCCCTTGTGCAATAGAATATGAGTCACTTTTTCCTCAAAGTCTCAGGGTTGAAGGAGTCCCAGTGGTTTAAAATACATTCCAGAGGAGTGCATGCTGAAGACGATCTGTTGCCCATCTAGACAGAGAAGTGAGAATAAAAGTGTCCTTTTAGTTTCCTTTTGGTGTATGACTCAGGGTGGAGAAGAAAACAGTAGGGGGCATTCCCCTATTTTCCCTCCCTGGTTCCTGGGTCCCGGCACCCAGTTAAATGTGCCGCCCATGGCTGTAGGTGTGACCCTCCAAGCCGTGGCACCAGAGAAATGACTTTTGAGGCCTAGTCACACTCACCGAACTAGTCCTAGTCCTCTGCTTATTATTTCACTTTGACCTCCTAGACTTGTGTGACCTGTGTGCCTCCCTAAAAAAAAAAAAAAAAAAAAAAAGATCTCAGGGAAAACTGTGTAACTGGGCAAGGCCCCAAGGATTATGCCAGATTCAACTCTATATCCTGCTATTATGGCCTGTGCTAAAGCATTTACCCTTAGAAAAATGGTTCTAGTTAACTTCTGGACTTAAATCCCCTTACTAATTAAGTACTATCTCAGTTGGAGACAGTACTATCTATGTCAGTTGGAGACAGAAAAGGTGAGTTATAGGAATGTAGGAACCAAATGGCTGTTTTCCTGCTGATGGAACAATATTGAGACTAAAATTTGGCTATGGAAGACATTTAATTCCTAACTGTTGAGAGCAGAATTTTCCCATTCCTGTAAGAGGCTTAGAGCCTGATTTCTAGCAGGGCAAAAGGAAGCTGCGGTGTTAGCATTTGGAAAAAAAAAAAAAGTGCCTCATGTAGAGGATTTCTGATTCCACTAGGTGGCACTGTTGGCTCAGAAATACTATGTGCTCCTCAGACAAGTGGTGGAGACCTGGAAATGCCATGGGCTCTCCAGACGAAGGGGCTGAGAGAGAAATGCTCACTGTCTGGGAGGAACCCTCTGTTCTAGAAGATTGCAATTGCATGCCTGAGTGAAACTCCCGGTTACTAAATTCCCACACAGTCGACACAACGCAGAGAGAGTAAGAGACCGTGGATAGAAAAGGAAGGAAAGTTTCTTGACTGAATAGCTGAGGATTCTCTGCCAGCACCTGAAATGGGCTGTTGGACGCTGGGTCTAGTCCAGAGGCCTTTGAATCACACCAGGGTGTGCCCTGCCCAGATATGCTCAGTTGCCTCAGAACTTTTTCCAGCCTTGCGCAATGGCAAGGTCTCCCCATGAAAGGAAACTGATTAGAAATATGGCTAACATTCCCAATGACCTGTGGGTATTGGGGGGTTCTCCATGTTCTTACCAGCAAGCCTCACATCTGAGTCTTTAGAACGGCAGCCAACGATAAATGTATCTAACCAGCAGATGGATGCCTTTTGATTTTAAAATAGAGGCCAAGAGCACCTTGGAATGATAGAACAGATTTTAAGCTCACTTGTATAATCACCACTCCAATGAATGTTGTACCTCGGATTCCCGGCCAGTGCACCGAAATGATACGGCTCTGATGACTGGAGGGCAACACCAGGGTCCTTTTCTCACGCTGGTTTAAATAAAACGACATGGATATATGTGGAGTGGTTTTAAGGAGCGGAGAGAGTTTAATAAATTGGCGAGAAAGAAGGAAGAGGCTCCCACATACAGAGACAGAGGGAGGGGGGCCCCAAGCTGAGAGAGGGAACCTTGAGTGCAGCAGAAAACAGCCAGTTCAGGAGGCTGGAGGAGCTGGTGTCTGATTTCCATAGGGCTCAGGAGATTGGGTTGACCAGGTATGTCATTCATGTAACCCACAAAAATCTGGCCCTCCCACCCTAACCTTTTAATATGCAAATGCAGGGCACCATGATGTTCTACAAACGTGGGGCGATGTGGGGGTGGCCACGATGCTAGGCACTTGTAGTGACAAGAAGAAAGTGGATATCGCCATATTGAGTGGACCCATTTTCTAATGGCTGGCATTTGCATATCAAAGCTTGCTGCTCCGCCCTTCAAATCATTTTTCTGCGATGCAAGAAACGTATCTGGAGCTGCCTTAAGAGAAAAAAAGCTTGCCAAGGACCCCTTGTCTTCTCTATCTGCCTAAAATAATTTCTTAATAACTCCTGTAATATAGGGAGATTATTGACTCCATAGCTCTCCAAACAGTGCAGGTAGATTAAGGACAAGATTATCATTTATTATCTGTCCTATCATAAAGTAATAGTTTTATTTCTAAGAAACTTTATGTTTTCAAAACTTACATCCCATGACAGTTTGATTTGTAAAAATTTTTGTAGGAGAGAAGTAACACTTACGGCTCTCTACAGGTCAACTGCCTGATGAGACTTAATCTTAAATTGAAACTAGTGTGAGATGTCCAGAAAATAGTAGAGTTGAATGACATTTTAAAAGGCAGGCAAGAAAAAAATTCTATTTTTTTTTTGGCAAATATAAAAAGGAACTGTTTTTTTTTTTTTTTTCCCCTGACCAGCTTCCTGCCCACTCCTGCCCCTTGACTGAATTGGAAAATATTTTACTTTGCATTGTTGACCTCTTTGAGCCATACATCAAATTGTCCTTTAAATTGGTAGTAATCTGGCTAGAGATTAGAATGCCTGTCTTTTTGTTTTTTTAAAAAACAGCTTTTCAGCCAGGCATGGTGGCTCACGCCTGTAATCCCAGCACCATGGGAAGCCAAGGGGGGCAGATTGCTTGAACCTAAGAGTTCAAGACCAGCCTGGATATCATGGTGAAACCATGTCTCCACAATAAATACAAATACTAGACAGGTGTTGTGGCACATGCCTGTAGTCCCAGCTACTTGGGGGACTGAGATGGGAGTATTTCTTGAGCTCAGGAGGTTGAGGCTACAGTGAGCCAAGATTGCGCCATTGCACACCAGCCTGGGTGACAGAGGGAGACTTTGTCTCAAAAAAACTGAAACAAAAAACCAGTGTTAGAAAGAAGTGCTTGGTGCCGCAAAGAAGAAATCGCACTCAGGCAAGAAGTTTTCTCAGCAAGGCAATTTACTTCTACAGAAGGGTGCTGCCTGCATCAGTCATGCTCACAAGAGCACACCTAACAAAGGAGAGAAGGGTTTTTATTCCTAACACAGTTCCTGTTTCTGTGTCCTTTCCCCATTGGCTGGGGTTGGACCAAACAATCTAAATTAACCCCACTGGCTAAGACTTAAACCTTTCTAAGTATGGTGAACACACAGTTTGCTAAGAGAGGAGGGGAGGGAGAGACTGTCTGTTGCTAAGGTGGGAAGAGTTGCCTACAGAACAAGTTCAAGGCGTGTTTCGACATGTATGGGTTCAACAGAGTTGTTGTTCATAGAGTGACAGGTTTGCTAGTTACAGATTAAGCTGAGGAACAAGCGCTCATTACAGATCAAGCAGAAAGGGCTGTGTACAGAGCAAGAGACCAAGGGAACTTTGAAGAGGAACTTACTGTCCTTAACAGTTTCCCCCTCTTGATTTTATAGTTCTTCCCCTTCAAATTTGTTTAACATATTTTATATTTGTTGTTCTTCTTGTTCGTTTAGGAGTAGGAACTTATTTGAGTAGGGTAGAGGAGAATCGAGAGGGGTTTTGGTGAGGGCTTTTTCTATAAGCCTTTGCACTAATCTGCAAATACAAGCTATGATGCAGCAGCCTACAAGAATGAGTACACCTGTAACAATTGCAAGGGGAGTAAAGGTTATGAATCCCTTCCATTTTCTAAACCATTTTTTCCATGAGACTAGAGAATAATTCTAGAATTCTATTCTAGAATTTTTGGCTAATTCATTTGCTAGGGTGGTAAGGCTCTGTAAGGCTTTTGTAATTGTTCCATCGGGTGCTGTGTTGTTAGTGATAAAAGCATTGGGCCCCAATTATGACACAGACCCCACCTTTTTCAACTAATATTATGTTCAGGGCTATTCTGTTTTCCCAGGCCATCTGGCTGGTGAAGCCTAATTGTTCAGCTGTTCCTTTAATGGCATCCCTAATATAACTGACAAACTGCTGTTGATTATGGTAAATGTAATTTATCCAGTTCACATTTTTCTTTATAGTTACCCACAAGAACAATATAGATTCAAATCCTTCAGCTATTTGATTTTGGGCTTTAAATTCATTTGGCACCCCTTGTGGAACTCCAATGGCATTTATATAACTGTGAGGGTCAAAGGACCTGTAGGGGGTACTTCTTTTTTCACGATTGTCCTTTTTGCTTTGGTTGATGAAATGCCAGAGTGAAAGGGATTGCCGATTGGATTAGAGCACAAGTGCTGCTCCAGTTACTTGGCAGAGTACCCAGTAGTGGTCCACTGTGGTACCACCATACATCCGCTTGGGGATGAACAAGGGCAGACTGATTGGTTAGCTCTTGAAAAGGCTTAGATTCACTGCATCCCATTAGACTCCCAAGGAATGCCAAGTTTTCCCCTTGCTGTGAGACATGAGGTGAAATTGATATTTGTAGTAGGGGGTTGGATAGCCCTCAGGGGCCGACCTGCAGGGCTTTTCACTTCTGGGAATAGCAGCAAGAGGGTTTGACATGTCTTATTGTCCCAGGCCGTGGGATTTTGGAAGAGGGCTACCATACAGTTCATGCCCGGTTGGTCAGAGGATCATCCAAGTAGAAAGGGGACAATTTGGGTTTCTGGCCTACCTGTCGCACAAGTGTAACAATTGCTTTTGTTTAGTGTTCAGATGGAATATTTAACCCATTCCAGCCAGGCATTTGCATCTTGGGACCGTGTTCAATGACTACAGTTGGCTTTAAATCTTTAATTTTTACAATGGGTAAGTACTGGGTTGCAATGATTAGATTGGCAATCAGAGGGGGTGGCCCCTTTGGTGAAGTGTAGTTATGGTTTTAGGGCAGTGCAACCCTGTGAGGAGGTCCAACCCTGATGTTTAGTAGTCCATAGGACATCTGCCCACTGAGAACATAACCCCCAATTGCCTAACTCTTCCTTTGAGAATTCCCACCATACACAAGACATGGGAGTATTAACTCTTTCCACAGAGGGGCGGAAGTACTTTTCTGCACAAGCTAACTGTCTTTGACTTTGGAGGTCTCCACAAGGTAAGACTAGACAAGCATAGTTACATTAACAGTAAGATATCCTTGAGTAGCTAAGGGGAGGAGATAAAGACAAACCCGTTTGAATGTTAGTTTTGAGGCTGTTGGTCCTGGAGTGATGGTCCATGACTTTGCCAGAGGTGGGGCCTTCTTCACTCAAGTGTGGTGGGTTCACCCTTTTTCAGCTTTCCGGACTGCTATTTCAGTTGTTAGGAGCACCAGGTAAGGTACTTCCCAGGTGGATTTGAGCTTTCCCTCTTTCCAACCTTTGACAAGGATGTAATCTCGCTAGGAGGCCTTGAGTCCTGAAGGAGGAAAGAGACAGACAGACCAAGGTCTTTTTGAGGGGGGCAGTTCGGATTGTTGTTAAGGCAATAGGCGGGCAACTTGTCCATGGTAATCAGGTTTCCAGAATTTATTTGGTTAGGTGATTTTTTTACAGTTTGATTCATTTTTTTCCCTACTTTCCCTGATGAGGACAGGTTCCAGGGAGTATGATATTCCTATTTTATTTCTAGTGCCTGGGTATATGTTCTAATAGGGCTTTGACTACACTACTGGCTGTTGTCCTTGGGAAGGGGAGAGCTTCTACCCAGTGGGTAAGGTGGTCTACTGTTACTAGTAAATACTTGAGGTGGCCTATTGGGGGCATTTCAGTATAGTCAGTTTAGACTTTGGCATGGCCTTAACCCTGGATTTCTTCTCCCGGGAGGTTGTTTTTTTAGGGTTCATTCATTAGTTTTTCTGTACACCGTGCAACTGTCCACTACTTACCTAGCGAAGGTGTGTATTCCTATGCACCCATAGACTCTAAGGACTGCATCACATACAGCTTGAGGACCCCAATGAGTTCCTTGATGAAGCTGAGACAATATTTCTCTCAAGAGGTTTAGACAACATTTCCCTTCCATCTGGTAATACCCACTTTCCTTCTGGGTTTTCTTCAGCTCCTAATTTTTTTTGCATTTGCTTGAAGGGGAGGGAAGTTAGAAGTGTTTGGCAGGGGAAGGTGATCTAAAGGGTAAATAGTTTCTGGCTTGTCTCCTGTAGTTTTTAGGGGATATAGGATGACAGGCACCTGCTGCCAACACAGGGCATAATTTATTTCCTCCTGGGAAACAGGACTATTGTCATTGACATATTCTATTAAAAGTTGAGAAGTCCAGTCCTTACTGGACTCAAACCTTGGCCAGAAAACTGAAGGCTTGAGAATAGGTTCTTTGGTTTAAATAAAGCAAAAATATTTTATTATTTGTTGCTTCTTTTTATGTTTGGTGCTTTCATTATCTCTCCAATATTTTAACATGAGACCTAGAGAACTATCAGAAGGAATTATATTGTCTGTCTTTTCCTTTTTATTCCCTGCTTTGTCTGGGGTATTTCCCATCCTGGAAGTTTTAGGTGCTTCCTGAGTCTTCCTGAGTCAGTGGAGCGCAACCTCTCCTAATAGAAATTTCTTGCACCCTTTCTCTAGGGGCTCAACCCGAGTTTCCTCAGTGTATGTGGGGCTCAACCTCTCTTTACTAGAGATTTCTTGCACCTTTTCCCTGGAGGCTCACCCCCCCGCCCCACCCCGCCCCGCCAATTGGAGGTTTCTTGCACGCCTTTGCTTTCGCTTTGTCCTCTGGCCACTTCCCTCGTAGGAATTTAGGTCAGTATAAACCCTTGACAGAAAAGCTACCCTAAGCCATATCAGGTGACCACAGAACCATGGATCCGGACTACACACTCGCTTTGCACTTAATTGTGTGTCTCATTCACACACTTTCAACCTCCAGGATGTCCTCAACACCAAGGAAGTACTTTGCTGCCCACCCCCCAGCTTTTCTTACCTTGGTCTGTGCACAGAGTTACCTCGTCACTGTGGTATCTGTACTACAGGCTTTTTCTTCTTGTGTTGCCGAGAGTCTGGGTTTATTCTTCATGCCAGGTGGGTTCCGATTCCCTACCCCTGAGGCCACTGCAGTGAGGCAGCAGGACGCTTCTCATGAGAGGTGACTGGAGACCCTTCCCTGTAGGAGAATGGTATCCCGGACGGGTTCTTCTTCTTCAGCTTGGTGCTGCAAAGAAGAACCATCTCTCAGGCAAAACGATTTCTTAGCAAGGCAATTTACTTCTGCAGAAGGGTGGTGCCTGCCTCAGTAATGATCACAAGAGCGCACGGAACAAAGGAGTGAAGGGTTTTTATCCCTAAGGCAGTTCCTGTTTCTGTGTCCTTTCCTCATGGGCTGGGGTTGGACCAAACAATCTAACCTGATTGGCTAAGACTTAAACTTTCTAACTATGGTGAGCGTGCAGTTTGCTAAGAGAGGAAGGGAGGGAGAGACTGTTGCTGAGGTGGGAAGAATTGCCTACAGAACAAGTTCAAGGAATGTTTGGACATGTCTGGGCCGACAAAGAGTTGTTTACAGAGTAAGAGGTTTGTTAGTTACAGATTAAGCTGAGGAACATGAGCTTATTACAGATGGAGCAGGAAGGGCTGTGTACAGAGCAAGAGACCAAGGGAGCTTTGAAGAAGAACTTATTGTCCTTAACACCAGCTTTTCATCTTGCTTTATAAAAGCATGTAAGAATAAATTTCTTGGTTTGTTATTAATGGTTGCTAAGAGACAGTGTACAAAAAGGACTTGGTATATTCCTATAATTATTTTAAATAAGTAATCTTTTTTCTGTCTGAAGATTTGAAATGGCTTCTGAAGATACAAATATGAAAATATAAAATAGTGAAGAAAACAAGGTTATTTGTAATTGTGGTTAGATCATAAAATGAGAACTAAGATTTACACAGAATTGCATACTATTGCTGTTATGTACAGTTGCTGAAAGAATAGGTCAATCACTTGCCTATATGGAAACAAACAAAAGTGTCTAATTATCGAGATATAACAAATAAAAGCACAGGAAAGCATGCTTTTCATGATACAGATACCTGAGGTATAGTTCTCCTAATGTTCTTGACAATTATTTTTGTGTGATTATTTCTTATAATTAGACTCTATGCAGATACCATAATACCAAAATAGGATTTAATTATTTTAGGTGTGCCTCTTGTATACATTTAGCTGGATTAAAAATATTTTGGCAATGCTTGTCTTTTGAATGGCCTTTCACTTACTGTGATGATTGTTATATTTTCATGCATTTTTTTCATGTGTTTATCACCATATTGTATGTTTTCTATTCTGCCTTTCTCAAGTTTTTTCTATCTTGCCTTCTTTTGGTTGACTCTTCTTTATGCCATTTCTTTCGTCTATTAGAAGTTATACACTATCTTTTAAAAAGTTAGCTTTATTGTGATACAATTAACATACCGTATAGTTCGCCCATTTAAAGTATACAATTCTATGTTTTTCAATGTGTTTTCAGAATTATGCCACCATTACTACGATTTGAGTTTAGAACATTTTCATCCTGCCCCTAAAAGAAACCCGTTAGCTGCTACTCCCTGTCCCCTACTCCCAGACCTAAGCAACCACTAATCTTTCTGTTTCTATAGATTTCTTTATTGTAGTCATTTCACATAAATGATTGAATAATCTATTATGTGGTCCTTTGTTACCAACTTCTTTCACACAGCATAACGTTTTTGGTTTTTTCTTTTCTTTTGAGATGCAGTTTCACTTTTGTTGCCCAGGCTGGAGTGCAATGGCGCTATCTGGGCTCTCTACAACCTCTGCCACTGGGTTCAAGCGGTTCTCCAAGGTTTCTCCATGTTGGTCAGGCTGGTCTCGAACTCCCAACCTCATGTGATCTGCCTGCCTTGGCCTCCCAAAGTGCTGGGATTACAGGTGTGAACCGTAGCATGTATCAGGACTTCATTTTATTGCAAAATAATATACCATTGTATGGGTAATCCCACATTTTACTTATCTGCTCATTGGTTGATGGAAATTTTGATTATTTCTACCTTTTTGTTCTTAAAAATAGTGCCTCTATGAATATTCTTGTATATGTTTTTGTGTGAACATATGTTTACATTTCTCTTGGGTATACACCTAGGAGTGGAATTGCTGGGTCATATGGTAACTCTGTGTTTAACTTTCTGAGGAACTACCAGATTGTTTCCTAAGGGGCTGCACCATTTTACATTCCTACCAGGAGCATATGAGGATTCCAGTTTCTCCACATCCTTGCCAACATTTATCTGTCATTTTGAGTCTAGTCGTCCTAATGGATACGAGGGGGTATCTCATTGTGTGTGTGTGTGTGTGTGTGTGTGTGTGTGTGTGTGTGTGTGTGTGTGTTTTAATAAGGCACTTTACTATCATTGTGGCTTTGATTTGCATTTCTCTGATGACAAATGATGTTGAGCCTCTTTTCATGTGCTTTGTAAATAAGGCCATTTGTATATCTTCTGTGGATAAATGTCTACTCATAATTTATGCCCATTTTAAAATTGGGTCATTTGTGTTTCTATTACAGAGTTTAAGGGTTCTTTATGTAATATTATATGAAAGTCCCTATCAGATACAGGATTTGCTACAGTTTTCTCCCAGTTATGTGAGTTGTCTTTTAACTTTCTTGATGATATTATTTGCAACAAAAAATTTTTAAATTTTGATGAAGTTCAACTTTATTTTCTTTTGTTTCTTGGGCTTTTGGTGTTGTACCTAAGAAACTATTGCCTAACTCAAGGTCATGAGGATTTCTTCTATGTATTTTATTTAGTTTCTTCTAAGAGTTTTGTAGTTTTAGCTGTTACATGTAGGCCTATTGATTCATTTGAATTAATATTCATGGGTACTATGAAATAGGGGTCTAACTTTATTCTTTTGCCTGTGACTATCCAGTCACACCATCTCTATGTATCTTCTGGTTTCTAATGTAGAGATTTATAATATATACCCATAATTTGACTGACTATCTATAATGGTAATCAGAATCTTTATTCTCTTCTGGTAAATACGAGGACTATAAAATGTTGGAATGCCAGCCACCCCTTTTGTGAGTTATATGTCATGGTTGCTAAGTATATATATATTTTTATTTTACCCACATGTTGGATACTGATTTTATTGTTACTGTTTTTTTAGATTTTTAATCACAAGTTTACCATTTCTCTCTTTGCTCTTCCTTTTTTCAACTCAGAATTCATTACTCTTTATTCTGAAATAAACTCAAGGAACTTTAGCAGTTCTTTCAGTGAGTCTGCAAATTCTGTTTTTGCTTAGCTGAAAATATATTTTTCTATCGGGAAAGACAGTTTAGTTTCCCTGCAAAAGCAATTTTTGGATGTCAGTTGTTTACTCAACTCTTTGAAGATATTAGTCCATTGTGTTCTGGATTCCATTACTGCTGTTGAGAAGTTGACTATCGTTGGTAGTTGTTTTGTGAATAGTTTGCCCTTTCTCCATGGTTCACCACTTCTCATTGTCTGATGTTTTGCAGTTTCTTCATAAGCTTTAGTCCTGCTCTGCATGTGAAATTGTAAGCCCTTAACGGAAGATCTAATTCGTATTTTTTTTTTTTTTT